>NC_025998.2:116774009-116849980 GCF_000442705.2 Elaeis guineensis | reverse complement strand
ATGCGATAGGATGTTTATTTAATTTATCTTCAGACTCATATAATTGACATTTATGATTAATAAAATAAGTATTTTTGTTTCATTATATGCTGCATCTTATTTATTTTAAGATTATAATGAACCCATAGGTTGGCAATGTTTTAGGACCGTGATGAGATCACGTCAGTGAGACCTAATTCTTGATAGCCCTAACCTAAAACATTTCTAGTCATTGGTACATTGAGTCGGAGATCATGATACCGGAAAGACTGACATTCCTATGTATGCTCAGAAATGAGGGTGGTTGATCTCACAACCACTTGTGTGGTGACACTAATACAAGGATATGGTGCTCATTAGAGAATGAGTTCACTGAATTGACCTGCAAGAGAATATCAGATGGAGTCTTATTTACATATCAACTGATTTTCTCTAGTGGAGTTGGTATGTGATCCTTAGACCTGAGGTCACCATGGTACCTTGTACTTGATCCATTTTTGGTTCACTACCTAACTTGATTCTTTGATCCTTGTGTGGGGTGTTCTGGATATGGTGAAGAGTGCATGAAGTTGTGAGTGACAATAAGGGATCAGTCACTCCTAATAAGGGGAACGAACATCCTATGTGATCTCATAGGATGTGATTCGAAAGTCTTTGCCAAAGCAGGATGATAATTAGAAAAAATTTTAATGTATCATCAACTGAATCATCCTTTGATCGAGATACATAATGATAATGATTGGTTTGACATATTTCATCCACAGCTCATCTGGATATTGTTTGACTGAAAGATTAAATTACAGAACTTGCCACTGAAGGATATTTTGATAATTTTTTATCAAATTTTAAATCTTTCGGATAGTCATGACATTTGCTAGACATCAATCTTGACTTGTGGATTCGTCAAATTAAAAGAGTTTAATTCTAAGTCAATTTGAAGAGTCCAAGTTGATTGGACTCTTCGGTGACCTAATCTCATCGGATTAGGATTACGTCGAAATCTTGATCCACTGTTGGCTAGATTTGAAACCCAATGGGTCACACACTTTGAGATTTGCTTGTATGATCTAATTAGAGTTTAATATAAATTTATGGTTAATTTGATATGCTAGCACATTGTATTAACCAATTTCAAATTGGTTTAGATCAAATTGTTTGAGCTAACCTAGACCAGTTGCCTTTGACCTAATGGATTGGGTCAATTTGATTGGATCCTTATCCAACTTAGAAAGTTTCAAGTGGAGGATCTCTCTGCCCACCAAACCCACCATAAAATTAATGCCGCCCCCTTTATTTTTGGCATGTGAAAGGAAGAGTCTTCTTAAAGAAGGCTCTTAATTTTTACGCATTGCCATAATTTCCAACAAATCTCCTATGTTTTGATGCCAAAATTAATTGAATTTTTTATGGCACATAGAGAAGGAAGATCCTTCTGCTACAATATCTAGAATGCCAAAAATTACTTGGTGAATTTATTTGATGCATGGGAAGTTGGAGTGCCAAAGGTTGGCGCCCTTCATCCATGTGACGTCCCTTGGTCCCCTATTTATAGGGATGCCCCACATGGTTTCCTATGAATTTTTGGCTAAAATCAGAGAGAAGGGATGTGGTAAAATATAAAAAAATTTGAGAAAAAAAAGAAAATTTGAGTGGCAAAAGTTGCAAGAAGGATGGTGAGATTTTCAACAATATTGCTTAAGTGCCCTAGGGTTTGGTTTTTCCATATGTTGGAGCCAAAAATCAAATCTAGTTGTATGACATCTGAAGAGTTTTCTTGGTGTATTTGGTGGCAAGATCGAAAGCAACTGGCTTTGGCGATCGTGACGCAAGTTCAAAGCCGCAGTGTTCTTGAAAAGACAAGGCTGCAGCGCACCAGTTGGGAAGGACCTTGGCCAACTTCGTGTGGATCACATTGGAGGACTTCTACTTAGAGTCTCATGGAGAACACCAATGCCACTTTTTTATTTTGGTGAAAGTATAAAATTCTATCCCTATGCATGCTTGTTTTTGCTTTGATCGATATCGGCAAGATGATTCTAGGTTTGAATTCTGGCTCGTAGTTTTATGTGATAGAACTACTGATTTGTATGATTTTAAAATTTTTGAAAATTATTTTTACTCATGGTCGAACCCAACAGTGGTATCAGAGCCACCTTTCTGATTCGATCAAACAAGTACAATTTGTAGCATAGAATCGTTCTTGTTCATATCCTGTCAAAAATGTAGCATTATTTTTAGCATCGATTCTTCAAACTCAAAAATTATTTTTGACTTTTAGTGAACCATGATTCTAAATTTAATTATTAAATTATAAATTTATGATAATTTAAATTTTTATTATCATGGTATCATGATGCTTAATCGATGTATAGAAAATAAGGTGTTATGCATGCCTAATTAGATTAGGTTTGTATATTATATGATTTGTTAGTCATATGTTATGACTTCGATTGACCCTTATATGATTTTTGACATGATAATGTGATTGCTATTATGAATAGTTGAAGCATGCAAATTTGCATAATTTGTAGTGTACATTTATGCTTATAGTTAGGATGTGCCGAGACCAGTTTAAAGTCCCTCGTTTAATTATATTAAGTTGTAATGTCGGGATTCACTTTTTAATCAAAAGTCAATTCTTAAGATCAATTGGTGTCGAGAAAGTGAAATGGTGATTTTATAATTAGATCTGTATGCTGCCTGGCCAACTCTGTTGGTGTCTAGAAAAGCTACGGGGAGCCTCCCACCTACTTACTGGTCAATTTGGCCTTGTTGAATTTCGGACTAGATTGATTAAGTGATGTAGACATTACAAGGCCTTCCTTCAAACTTGATCGATAGAGTATGTCAAATCTTATGAGTTGTTGTGCTATCCACAAGGCTTACTATAAAAATGAATGATGTTGATCAAGTACATATTGATGTTTATGGCATATTTGAATAGTATTGCTTTGTTGTGCTATCCACAAAGGCAGTATTGTTTAAGTATGACCATATGGATTGAAGGGTCAACTTAACTAGAACACTATAGTTTGTTGTGCTATCCACAAGACTATATGTGATCTAGAGGTAGAAGAAAGATGTTGAGAATTGTAGAGGTACAATTGGTAAAGAGTTACCTACTTTGAACTCATGAATACTTGTTGTGCTATCCACAAGATGTTTGTGAGGAATAGAGATCTCAACCCACTAAGAAACATTAGTATGTTTTTCGATTTTCATATTTGAGGGGTATGAAGTTCGATAAAATAATGAGAGACAATTAGATAAAAATCCTAGTCTAGTTGTGCATATCATCATGAGTCATCCACTTATGTTGTGTTCTTGTTATTGTAGATTAACTACACTCATGGCATTCTCACTTTCACTTAGAGGTATCCTAGATGCAAACAAGTTGACTAAACCCAACTATGTCGACTGGTTAAGGAACTTGAGAATTATTCTCACTCAGGAGAAAGTCTCCTACATTCTGAATACACCTGCTCTAAATTCTCTTGGGAAGATGCTTCTGAGGAGGAAAAGGCCACATATAAGATGTGAAAAGATGACAGTGTGACTGTCAAATACATCATACCTGCTTTTATGAGCAACGAGTTCAGAGGCAACATGAGGACATGGACGTTCCCTCTATTCTCTTAATCTTAAGGAGTTATACGGAGAACAAAGTCAAACTGCTCGATATGAGATATCAAAGCAGTTGTTCCGTATCCGCATGACTGAAGGCACCTCCATGCAAACGCATGTCCTTAAGATGATGGATTTGATCACTTGTCTAGGACAGCTGGATTTTGCTATGGATGGTGAACTGAGCTAGGATTTGATCCTGTAGTCTCTTCCAGACTCTTTTTCTCAGTTTGTTATTAATTATCATATGAATAAACTGAACATCAGCCAATCAAAACCACTGAACATGCTGAAAATAGTAGAGAGTCATTTCAAAGATGAAAAGGTCAAGTCCTTTATATTGATAAAATCAGCAAGAAGAAGGCAAAGAAGGGTTCTAAGAAAAAGATGAACCCTAAGATTGGCATCTCCAAGAAGAAGGCGAAGGTCTCCGCCAAAGGTACTTATTATCACTATGGCAAGAAGGGCCATTGGAAGAGGAATTGCAAAGAGTACCTTGCAACCATGAAATCAGCAAATGTTGCTAAAGGTTTGTATATGATACAAACTAATTTATCATTAAGTACTTTAATGTCAAATTCTTAGGTATTGGATACTGCTTGTGATTCACACATTTGCAAATCGTTGCAGGATCTACAGGAAGTAAGAAATCTGAATAAAAGTGACTTCGAGCTGTTCGGCGCTAGTGGAACGTCCATTCAGACTGAAGCCCTAGAAACCAGAGTTTTGAAGTTGCCTTCGAAAAAAATTTTAGAACTGAAGACCTGTTATTATATTTCTGATATTGTTAGAAATATTATTTCTGTACCATTGTTATTGAAACAAGGTTTTGAAATAATTGTAAAGAACAATGATTGTTCTATATATTTTTCTAATGAATATTATGAAAGTGCTTTTATTAATAATGATCTTTTATTTTTTTCACTTAATGATCATGTGCTTCATGTTGATAATATGAAGAAAAGGAAAAGAGAGGATGTGAATGTCACATACCTCTGGCACTGTCGACTTAGCTACATAAATGAGTCCAGGATTAACAAGTTATACAAAGATAATTTCTTTGATCCTTATGATTATAAATCATATGGAACTTGTGAATCTTGCCTCATGGATAAAATGACCAAGACTCCATTTACCGAACATGGAGAAAAAACAAGTGACATTTTGGACCTTGTACATACTGATGTATGCGGTCCGATGTCGACTCAAGTCAGAGGTGGATACTCTTACTTCATCACGTTTACTGATGATAGGTCTAGATTTGGATATGTGTATTTGATGAAATACAAATCCAAAGCCTTTGACAAATTTAAAGAGTATCAAAGAATGATCGAGAAATAAACTGATAAAAGTATTAAAATTTTTCGATCGGATCGAGGAAGAGAATACTTATCCAGTGAGTTCCTCGATTATTTAAAACAAAATAGAATACTCTCTCAATGGACATCTCCTTATACTTCACAATTAAATGAAATTGCAGAAAGGAAGAATCGCACCTTATTAGATATGGTGCGGTCCATGATGTGTTTCACGGATCTTCCGATATCTTTTTGGAGATATGCCCTCGAGACTGCAGCATATATCTTAAATAAAATGCCTTCGAAATCTGTTTCTAGCACTCCATATAAAATATGAGAAGGGAAAAGATCTAATCTTAAGCATCTTAAGATTTGGAATTGCCCAGCTTATGTGAAAAATGTTGATGGACATAAGCTGGATGCTAGATCAGAAATATACAGATTTGTAGGTTATCCCAAAGAGAGTATAGGATACTACTTCTATAATCCTACTAAATAAAAGGTATTTGTTGGTAGGCATGCCGTTTTTTTGGAGAAAGAGTTTATCCAAGAAGGAGGCAGTGGGAGGTCTGTTGAACTTGAGAAAGTTCAAAACCTACAATCCATCCAGGACTCACCAAATGGTTCGCAACCAGATGTGCCTATTGTTGAGGTACAGCCACTACACAAACCTCCTCTCCGAAGGTCGAGTAGAATGCGTAATGTACCACTTAAGTATGGGTTTATCATTGAGAATGACAATACAATCCATATCATTGAGAATGATGATCCCACGACCTATTCGGAAGCTGTCATGAGTAGTGACTCTGACAAGTGGCTCAATGCCATGAAATCCGAAATGGACTCCATGTATGATAATCAAGTATGAACTTTGGTTGATGCACCTGAGGGTGTGACCCCAAAAGGTTGCAAATGGGTCTTTAAAAAGAAGATTGGAGCAGATGGTCAGGTAGAAACCTATAAAGCTAGACTGATGGCAAAAAATTTCAGACAAAAATAAGGTGTTGATTGTGAAAAAACTTTTTGCCGGTAGCCATGCTCAAGTTTATTCGGATAATGCTTGCTATAACAGCATACTATGACTATGAGATCTGACAGATGGATGTCAAGACTGTCTTCCTCAATGAAAACCTTAAGGAAGAAGTTTATATGACTCAGCCATAGGAATTTGTCTCAAATGGGAGAGCAAATCAGATATGCAAGCTCAATAGATCCATTTATGGATTAAAGCATCGAGGAGCTGGAACATCTGTTTTGATGAGACAGTCAAATTGTTTGGCTTCATCAAAAATGTGGATGAACCTTGTGTGTACAAGAAGAATAGTGAGAATGCTATTGTCTTTTTGATTATGTATGTGGACGACATACTGCTCATTGAGAATGATATCCCAATGTTGCAATCGATCAAAACTTGGCTATTACAAAAATTTTTTATGAAAGATTTGGATGAGGCATCCTATATACTTAGTATTGAGATCTATAGGGATAGATCGAAAAGGATGCTAGGCTTATCCCAGTCTAAATACATTGACTTTGTGTTGAAGAGGTTCAACATGAAGGAAAATAAAAGAGGTTAATTGCCCATAAGTCATGGCATACAACTCTCTAAGAAAATATCTCCTAAGACATCTGAAGAGAGAAATAGAATGAGTTCTATTCTTTATGCTTCGGCAGTAGGATCAATAATTTATGCTATGTTATATACCAGACCTGATGTTGCTTATGCCTTAGGCATTGTCAGCAGATTTCAGGCTGATCCCGGAGAAAATCATTGAAAAGCTGTGAAAAACATACTCAAGTACTTGAGAAGGACTCGAGATGTTTTTTTGATATATGGTAGATCTGATTTAAAACTGGAAGATTATACCGATTCTAGTTTTCAATCTGATCCGGATAATAGCAAATCTATATCTGGATATGTGTTCACCTTGTATGGTGGTGCAGTAAGTTAGAAAAATTTCAAATAGCAAACTGTTGCTGACTCAATCACTGAGGCTGAGTATATTGCTGCAAGTGAGGCTGCTAAGGAAGCCGTCTGGATGAAGAAATTTATCACAGAGTTTGGTATGGTTCCAGGGATTGAACAACCAATGCTCCTTTATTGTGATAATACTGGGACAATTGCTCAAGCCAAAGAACCAAGGTCTCACCATAAATTCAAGCACATCCTAAGACGGTTCCACCTCGTTCGGGAGATAGTCGAAAGACGCGATGTGATCGTGGAGCGAGTTGATACCAAGAATAATATAGCGGATCCGTTCACTAAAACCTTGTCAATGCACCAGTTTGACCGCCATCTTGATAGCATGAGTATCAAGTATAGGGACGATTGGCTTTAAGTGCAAGTGGGAGATTGAAAGAATAATGTCCTACAAGCCAATCGCATATAGCATGTGATAGGGTGTTTATTATAATTTATCTTCTAGACTCATGTAATTGACATTTATGATTAATAAAATAAGATATTTTTGTTTCATTATATGCTGCATCTTATTTATTTTAAAATTATAATGAACCCCATAAGTTTGGACAATGATTTTAGGGCCGTGATGAGATCACGCCAGTGAGATCTAATTCTTTGATAGTCCTAACCTAAAACATTCCTAATCATTGGTACATTGAGTCGAAGATCAATGATACCAGAAAGACTGGCATGTCCTATGTATGCTCAGAAATGAAGGTGGTTGATCTCACAACCACTTGTGTGGTGACACTAATACAATGATATGGGTGCTCATTAGAGAATGAGTTCACTGAATTGACCTACGAGAGAATATCAGATGGAGTCTTATTTACATGTCAACTGATGTTTCTCTAGTGGGAGTTGTGTATGTGATCTTTAGACCTGAGGTCACCATGGTACCTTGTGTACATAGATTCATATTTTGGTTCACTACCTAACTTGGTTCTTTGATCTTTGTGTGAGGTGTTCTGGATATGGTGAAGTGTGCATGAAGGTTGTGAGTGACTAATAAGCGATCAGTCACTCCTAATAAAGAGAGCAAACATCCTATGTGATCTCATATAACGGTGATTCTAGAAGTCTTTGACCAAAGCAGGATGATAATTAGAAAAAATTTTCTAATGTATCATCAACTGAATCATCGCCTTTTGATTGAGATACATAATGATAAGTGATTGGGTTTGACATATTTTCATACCCACAGCTCATCTGAGATGTTGTTTGACTGAATGATTGAATTACACGAAAACTTGCCACTGAAGGATATTTTGATAATTTTTCATCAAAATTTCAAATCTTCCGGATAGTCATGACACGTTGCTAGACGTCAATCTTGATTTGTAAATTCATCAGAATTAAAAGAGTTTAATTCTGGAGTCAATTTGGAAGAGTCTAAGTTGATTGGGACTCTTCGGATGACCTAATCTCATCGGATTAGGATTACATCGAAAGTCTTGATCTACTGCTGGCTAGATTTGGAACCCAATGGGTCACACACTTTGAGATTTGGCCTTAGTCTGATTTAATTAGAGTTTAATATAAATTCTATGGGTTAATTTGATATGCTAGCACATTGTATTAACCCAAGTTCCTAAATTGGTTTAGATCAAATTATTTGAGCTAACCTAGACCAGTTGTCTTTGACCTAATGGAATTGGGTCAATTTGGATTGGATCCTTATCCAACTTGAACCAGTTTCAAGTGAGGAAGGACTCCTCTGCGCCCACCAGAACCCACTCATAAAATTAGTGCCACCCCCTTTATTTTTGGCGTGTGAAAGGAAGAGTCCTTAAAAAAGGCTCTTAATTTTTACGTGTTGCCATAATTTTCCAACCAGATCTCCTATGTTTTGACGCCAAAATTAATTGATTTTTTTATAGTACACAGAGAAGGAAGAGTTCTTCTGCTGCAAGTATCAGGAACGCCAAAAATTCACTCGGTGAATTTATTTGGCACGTGGGAAGTTGGAGCACCAAAGGTTGGCACCCCTTCATCCCATGTGACGTCCTTTGGTCCCCTATTTATAGGGGACACCCCACATGATTTTCTGCTGAGATTTATGGCTAAAATCAGAGAGAAGGGACGTGGTAAACATAAAAAAAATTTTGAAAAAATTCTGAGAAAAAAGAAAAAAAATTAGAGTGGCAAAGTTGTAAGAAGGGTGGTGAGATTTTCAGCAGTGTTGCTTGAGTGTCCTAGGATTTGATTTTTTCATGTGTTAGAGCCAAAAATCAAATCCTAGGTTGTGTGACATCTGAAGAGTATCTTCTTGGTATCATTCTGGTGGTAAGATCGAAAGTAACTGGACTTTGGTGCGATCGTGACGCAAGTTCGAAGCCGGCAGTGTTCTTGAGAAGACAAGGTTGCGGCAACACACCGATTGGGAAGGACCTTGGCCAACTTCCATGTGGATCACTGTTGGAGGACTTCTACCTTGGAGTCTCGTGGAGAACACCAACGTGCCACTTTTTCATTTTCATGAAAGTATAAAATTCTATCTCTATGCATGCTTGTTTTCACTTTGATCGATATCGGCACGGTGATTCTAGGATTTGAATTTCGGCTCGATAGTTTTATGTGATATAACTACTGATTTGTATGATTTTAAAATTTTTGAAAATCACTTTCCGCTGCGTGGCCGAAACCCAACACATGGATCCATTCTTAACAGAATCATCCTTTGACATCCAGCTTTCCCACCTATTTCTTGGTCAGTGGGGGGCGCTTGCTCTGAATTTGAGCAAGAAGCACTGACCCTAACCGCAAGTTCCCAACTATCCTTAATGTTTTTCCATCTACCCTTTTCGTTCAGAAGCATGCATGTGGGGGTTGTTGTCAAAAGAGACAGCAATCCTCTACCACGACTTCTCTTTTTGAAAAAGAGAGCTACAATGTGGATGGGAAGTTGATCATCTGCATATGCGTACGAATGCCTCTGAGATTCAAAACTACTCCCCTCTCTTATCTAGATTGACTTTGAAAGAGGAAAAAAATGATTAATTTTGATAGCGATATGGGTTCGGACAGTGGTGCAAGTACCTTATCCCCAATTTTTTCTTGATTTATATATGTATATATTATATATACACCTATACATATATATATACACACGTACATACATACATATATACACATATATATACATACATACATATATATATATATATGTATATATATATATGTGGGGGGGGCGGGGGCCTTTAGGTTTTTTTTAATGTGATCTAGAATGACATGTACCCAAGCATTATATAAAAAAATTAAACAACTATTTAGGGTGGTTTTAGGATTTTTTTATGTGATTCGGGGTAATATGCAGTCAAGAGGCCAAGCTCTCTGGTCGTGCATCCCTGGAGATTAGGACGGGAGTTCTTGGAGGCTAAGCTCCCATACCGAGCTATCAGACCGAGCTCCCAGGCCGCACATCTCTGGAGATTGGGACCCGATCCTCAGAGGCTGACCAGAGCCATTCCAAGCTCCTAGGTCATGCATCCCTAGAGATCGAGACATAAGTCTCAAGATGCTGAGCTCTCAAGTTGAGCTCTTCGATCGAGCATCCCTGGAGATTGGGATGCGAGTTCTATGCCCAGCACTCCCAAGCCAAGCTCCCCGGTAAAACATCAATAGAAATCAGGACATGAGTCCTTGAAGATCAAGCTCCCATATTGAGCTCTCGTGCCAAGCTCCTAGGCCGTGCATCCCTAGAAATCAGGATGTGAGTCCCTGGAGGCCGACTAAAACCATTTCAAGCTCCATAGCCGAGCTCTTAGCCGTGCATCCCTAGAGATTGAGATGCATATCCCTAAGAGCTCTTAGGCTGCACATCCTTAAAGCCATGATGAGCTCTCAGGTCCAACTCCTACGCCATGCATCCTTGGAGACTGGGATGCAAGTTCCTGGAGGGCGACCAAAATCATTTAGAGCTCCTGGCCCGTGGAGGCCGACCAAAGCCATTTTGAGCTTCCAGGCCACACAACACTGAAGACCAGGATACAATCCATGGAGGCCGAGCTCCTTGCCGAGCTATCAAGCCAGCTCTCAAGCTGCACATCCCTGGAGATTAGAACACAAGTCTCTAGAGACTGACCAGAGCCATTTCGAGCACCTAAGTGGAGCTTCCGGATCGCACATCCCTAGAGATTGGGACATGAGTCTTGACATGCCAAGCTCCCAGATCAAGCTCCCGAGTCATGCATTCCTGGAGATCGAGATGCACCTTATGCTAAGCTATCAAGCCCCACATCCCTGGAGGTAGGGTTGGAAGGGGGCCGGGCCGGGTCGGACTACACCCCTGCCCGAGCCCAGCCTGAAATTTTTTTCGGATCTTGGGCCGGGCTTAAGCCCAAAAATTTTTGAAAAGCTCAGGCCCAAGCCCGGCCTAAGCTCAAGCCCTGCCCAAACCCAATCGGGCCCATCAATCTCCTGCAAGAGGCTTATGAGGCTCCGCATCTCCTCCTCGACCCAGGTCTCAGCCCGCTTCTTGGGCGTCTTCACCTCGTGGTCCTCTCCATTGCGTTCAGCTAGGATCATTTGTTGCTGGGGCAGTGGCAGCCTGCCATTGCCGACGACTCAGATCATCATGTCGTGGTTGTGTTCTTTATGGTAATCGATCGATTGGGGCTTGTCAAACAAGTACATGCTCTTCCTTGCCCCTTACTACTCCTCGTCGCCCTCATCCTCTCAACTCCGAAAGCAAGGGAGGAGGGATTGGGAGAGATACTGATCTAGAGTGAGTACAGACATTGGAACAAAACAAAAAATTTGACATCAAATTGGACTTCCAAAGGAGCAAAACCCATGTCTTGGATCACTCCACAACAAGGGCAAGTACAAATCAACACAATTGAAGAAAAGGGAAGAAAAAGAGATCAAAATGAAAGGAATAATCGGGTTTTAAGAAAAGGGAGTAGTAGAAACCAATAGAATCGAAGAAAGGGAACAAGAAAGAGATCAAAAGGAAGAGTAGAATCGGGCTTTTAGTTGGGTTTTATGAAAGGGGAGGAGTAGAAGAAAGATTATTTCTTGGGGTTAAAGATTGGGGATTGAAATCGGAGAAGAAAAAGGAGCCGAGGGAGATAGGAGGGATTGGGAGGGTTTTGGGTTTGGAGAGTCACGATCCTTTTTTTTTTGTTCTCTAATGGGAGTGAGAGCTAAGGCTTTGAAGAGGAAAAGAGAAGAGGGAGAAGCGAAGTGCATGTGAGGGTTTGGGCCTTTTGAATTTGGGCTTGGGCTCGGGTCCGGGCCAAAGGTATACCCGAGTCCAACCCAAAATACAAATGGATCCTATATTTAGGCCCAAGTCCGGCCTGACATTGGCCTGGCCCGATGGGCCTCGGGCTAGCTCGAGCCCAATTCTAACCCTACTTGAAGGAGCTTAAAGGTCATGCATCCTTGGAGATCGGGACATGAGTCCTTGGAGGCTGAACTTCCATGTCGAGCTATCAGGCCGAGCTCTCAAGCCACACATCATTGGAGATCGGGATGCAAGTCTCTGAAGGCCGACTAAAGCCATTTTAAGCTCCCAGGCAGAGCTCCGATGTTGTGCATCCTTGGAAATCGGGATGCGAGTCTCAAGATGTCAAGATCCCAAGTCGAGCTCCCAAGTTACGCATCCCTAGAGATTGGGACGTGAGTTCCATGCCTAGCACTCAGGCTGAGCTCCCAGATAGCGCATCCTCGGAGATTGGGACACGAGTCCTTAGAAGCCAAGCTCCCATACCAAGCTCTTAGGCCAGGCATCCCTGGAGTTCAAGATGCGAGTCCTTAGAGGCCAATTAGAGCCATTTCGAGCTCCCTGATCAAGCTCTAAGGCCACGCATCCCTGGAGATCGGAATGCATGTCCTTAAAGACTGCTGTTCCATGCCATCCAAGATGCGAGCACTGTGCATGCAATATGCTAGTCCCTGAAGCACCGATCAGAAACATATCGAGCTCTCAAGCCACGCATCCTTGAAAATTAGGATGCAAATCTCTAGAGGCCAACCAAAGCCATTTTGAGCTCCCAAATATAGCTCTCAGGTTGCACTTTACTAGAGATCAGGATGCGAGTCCATAGAGGTCGACTAGAGCCATTCCAAGCTCCCAGATAGAGCTTTTAAGCTGTGCATCACTGGAGATCAAGATGTAAGTCCGTGAAGTCCACCCTTCCATGCCATCCGAGATACAAGCATCATGCATGCAGGATACAAGTCTGTGAAAAACATTGATTGGAGACATGCCAAGCTCCCCTCGAAAGTGAGGGGCAAGTGATACATCCCAAAATCGATCACAGCCAGTATGGCAAAATCAATCAATCAGAGCATACCATAAACAAATCATGGACTCACCTTGGCCAACCAGTTCTCACCATGTGACAACTACTGAAAAACACACAGAGATGCCCTAGAGGTCGAGCTCCTATGTCGAGCTCTCAGGCCAAGCTTCCAAGTTGCACACCCTTGCAGATCGGGACATGAGTCTCGAGAAGCCAATCAAAGCTATTCCGAGCTCCTAGGCCAAGCTCCCAAGCCATGCATCGCTAAAGATCGGAATGCGAGTCCTTAAAGGCCGAGCTCCTATGCCTAACTCCAAGACCGCACATCCCTGGAGATCAGGATGCAAGTCTCTAGAGGCTAACTAGAGTTATTCCGAGCTCTTGGGTCGTGCATCCCTAAAGATCGAGATGCGAGTCTCTAGATGCCAAGCTCCAAAGTCGAACTCCCAGGTCGCGCATCCCTGGAGATCGGGATGCAAGTCTCATGCCAAACACTCCTAGGCCCTACCTTCTGCCTTTTTTGGATGTTATTTTTTCCATTTTTTATATATCAGGATATGTGTGTGCCCTCTTTATATTATCTAACGACTGAATGCCTCTCCTTTTTTCTTTTAAATCTATTAAAAAATCGTAGTGTAGCACGGCTTCGTTGCTAGTTTAGAATAAAGATAGAAAGTTGAAAATGTTTTGATCTTGCCCATATACTTTACTGTGTGAAACAAAAAATGGGTATTTAATTCAATAATTCATAACCACATTGCTGCAGGGTTTGTCTACTTTCCCCTCTACCAACAAACTAATATCTCTTATAAATTTTAATTGCTGCTACTGATCCAAGAAATTGGAAACACACATTAAAAAAAAAAACCAAAAGAAAAACTAGTGATGAGCAATCTATCCAGCACAAGTATAAACTGCTAAAGCAGTACGTGATAGCATCATACAATTCATTTGTATATTTCATTTTATCATGTAATGTCCATAAAGCAACATCAGCAGTGTTATATTCTTATATTTCATAACTTACAACAGAAAAATGCTAAGAAATTTAGTTCCCATCAGAGATAACATATTTAGGTTTTAACTTCACATACACAACCCCAGAAAGCCTTCATCTTCAACAAAGAGAAAACTGAATTAAGCTGTCACAACTAGCACGGCTTGGTAAATGCCGTCAGCAAGGTTGAGCAGTAATAAAAGAAAGAAACTCTCCGATGAGTCATGTACTAAAGTTCACCATGTGTCATCTTCTTTCATTAATTCATATGTTTTCAAGAACTAAGACCCTGAAAATCCATCATCTCACAAACTTTCATCCAGTGTAAAGGAGGAGGCAAAGCTTAAGTAAATTGTCAACATAAATATAATTCACAAATGTATAGATTTAAGGCAGCTTTGGTGCAGGAAGTCAAGGGACTGCATCAAACCTAACCATTAGTTTTAATTCGATAAATCTGCACAGCATTAAATTAGAGTGGGCCGCAATATAAGGCCCTAAATGCCAGGTGAGTTGCATATGCCGCTGCACAATCCTAAGCAAGCTGCACAAGGACTAAGTCGATTCTCTTTCGGCCCATGTGCACTAGGACTGCATATTATAACTGCATATAAGGACACAGTGCAGTCGAGGGACCACATCTGCATATGCAGGAACATATGCAGCCTCATGCACCATGCATTTTAAAATACTGGGCTAAAAGAAAAAAATGCATATTCTACCTGTCAAAGAAGATATACCAGAATAATTGCATGTTACATGCCATAGTGTTATTTTCTTAAGTTACAGTATTGATCTCATAGGATCCTTCTGGTATGAACTCCAATTTAACTGCTCTCTCAGCAGTTTCAAATTGAATAACTTATGAACAACCTAGGCCTGCAATGGATTGTATAGCAACATAATACTAGAGTTTCCATCCAATGCCTCCAGAATTGAGTTGATTACGATATCCACAATAGGAATTCATAGCTCTTTTCGATTTGCCTAGGCCTACGTATGTGGGAGATAGCCTTTTATCGCTCACCGATGGCATGATCACATTTTTCTGCTAAAAGTAATGGCATCTATCAACTTATACATATGTCTTATCCTAAACATACGTCATTGCAAAACCGTGGCAGTAGGTCTTCTACCTATAGATAGTACGTCAGAAGCTAATAATTAAAGAATGACCCTGGTCAACAAAATGAAGTACTCCCAGGTTAACATATACCCTATGAGATATTGCCATATCAATCACTTCCTACCTAAGCATCTCAAAATTCATCAAATCTTGGACCCAGATCACAGCAACATGCCACATTCTTCTAACCTCAACGCGTAGTATTTAAGATGCCGAGCTTGAACATCATTCAAGCATCAAAGATGGCATCCTGGAGGCCATAATCTTTCTTGAAAGTTAAAACTGGCATTTTCTGAAACGACTTTTGCCGTTTCCGCATTTTGCTTTTCCCTTCCCTGCTCAAGATCCGTTCCATATCCACGATGCCGCTCTATTCTTTCTTCTTTCTTTATTTTTCCTCCTAACGCAGCAGCCGTCCGTGTCCACTATGGTCTATGAAGTCACAATTTGTACAAAAGGTTGATGCCCGTAATTTTAGATTACGCTAATATCTAATCAGATATCCATGGAAATATTCAGAAATTTATTCCTATAAATTCATTAAAATATAGTCCATGTCCTAAAATAAGGAATCTACAGCCATGCACCTAAATTGGCACCAAACACAGACAACCAAAGCGTCGATCAAACAGCATCAAACGTCTAAAGAACCGCTAAAACAAAGGAAAGAAAAAAAAAAAAGGAAACAAAGCCTATCCAGTAAAAGGAAAAAGAAGAAGAGCAAATTATAGTTAAAAAAGAACAGAAATGATGCAACGCAACAGGGAAAAAATTCGAAACCTCCGCGAAAGAACGTATTAACAAACCCTACGTGACCGCAGACGCCAAAACAGAAAAATTAGGGTTTCCAACGCGATCGAATTGTACCCAATTAATCCTAAGAAAAATACCCTGGAATCGAGAAGATTTAAGATCAACGAAGAAATTATACGACACGACATGCTAGATCGCAGAGATACAAACAAACCTTAGATTCCAAAGCGAGGGTTTAAATTCAAAAGCGAGAAAAAACTTTCTTCACTCGTTCCATACCTGAAACCCGTTTCCTCTCTTTCTCCACGCTCTAGCCGCGAGCGTGGATATCTTCAAAACGGATCGCTCCCTCTCTCTAGGAGCGTACTTCCCCTCTCAACATTTTATCCGCCTCGATGTCGTGCTTTAAAAAATAAAAATATATTAATTACAAAGAGCACAAATATTTTTTTTTTCTTTCTGGGGGAAGCGTAAAGCTACGACGCCCACCCAAGTGCTAGAAGGTTCCCTGCCAAATGGCACGAACTAATTGTTCCAATTATGGATATTAACGTTACCAATAATCGTATAACACGTGCAGATGAAAGTGGTTTGGTACAATCGTTGGGTCTCGTAACAGCTCATTGATTTAGGGGAGAGGAGGGCGAGGGGGTACCTTTGGGGCATCATCTGGACCATTCGTTTAAAATAATGGGATCTCTTGCGGGGCATGATTTCCGGGATGCCCGGACACTGGTACGGGCAGAGAAGGGGAGGCGCTGGCGACCACTAATGGCATGGTTGGCAGGTGGGGCAGCAGGGGAGCGGCCGCGCGAGCGGTCGGAAGAAGCCCTGCCGGCTGACCGGGGTCGCACGATGTCGGTGGCCCACCTGCCCGTTCGATCCTGGATCCTTCATCACAACCGTTGGATCTCTGGTGTATGGTGCGGCGGAACGACCTTGGGGAGGGGCATTTGATTATCGTCGTGATCGCCTCGATCACATAGAACCGAGAGCACAGACTGCGTTGAACAATCAAATGGTCTCATAAATGAATACCACGCCCACAAATTTGTTTGATGAGTTATTGACCAGAATTATTTAACATTCTCTCTAATTTATATGAGTGAAAGAAGATGAGATAATATCTATCTTGATTCATTTTCGTATCCAAATCTATCCGAATATACATAAAAATTTAAACATCCGATGGCTAATATCCATATCCATATCCACTTGTAATCTTATTTAATTTATATAGCATTTATAAATTTTTTAAAAAAATATCTAATTATATTAACATGTTATTAATATGATTTATGAACAACTTAGTAATATCTTTGATTTTATAGTTTTAAAGTTTAGCTATCCAACTTATATCTATATTTATATCAATTGCCGCAAGGCTCTGATGAGGTACTGATGTGACTAGAGCTGGACATCATTCGAGATCTGCGATGCTGCAGGATATCTGCTAAAAAAATCCACACTCGTCAGGGTGTTCCAATGGAAGACCATCCAATGTTTAAGTTAGTTAGAGTTTGAAGAATAGTAAAGAAAAAGATTGTAAGAACAGAGTGAAAGCCCCTCAGTACTTTTACTTTCTTTATTGCTTGCCTTTTTCTTATCTAAGGATCCCCTTCATACCTTTTTTTTATATGGAGGTCGAGCCTGTAGGCCGCTAACCAGAATCTGTGAGTTTATTAGGCCTAGTTCTATAAGTCATTAGATCATGTTCTGGCCTTCATCGTAGGAGGAATCTCTTCTACCTTTTTTCTATTGAGGTTTGTTAGTCATAGATGTCAGGCGCAAGCTTCATCAACATGGCTGCCCATTTGGTGGTCCCTGAGTTCATGGTTGGTGTGGCCTCAACACATCTTATTGGGTGCATCTTAATGAAGAATTGATCCCAGTTGGCAAATCTCTCTCACAACATATGCTCTCCACTCTTGAGTTCAAAGTGGCCTTTAGGCTTCGAGCGAAGGGAGTAATTATCTTAGTAGTTGAACTGCTGATCCAATTTCCTCTTAGACGTGCCCGCATTATTGCTTTTGAAATTTTTTTTTGAAGATTTATGATGTGTCATTTTGTTGGAAATAGTGTCCCAAAGCCAATCATCAGCCTGTTGACGGTTGTGCTCCTTTTGTATTAGTACATGAATTATAAATAAATAAAAGTTATTTTAGCATTTTTTCATCACAAATGTTTCATCTTCTAATGAACTCCTGTGTTGTGGTGAAGTCCTTAGGACTATTTAGACTCGACAAAGGAGGATTTGTCGCTTAGTCTCTAAACCTGTTCGCGATCAAATGATACGTTGTTACCAAGGACGACAATGTTTATCGAGCATAGGTCGTTGTGTGCCATATGGGTTGGTTGTCCTCATAACCAAGGAGTGTAGAGACACTGGTATGGCATACAGGTGAGATGTAATGGTACATCTGCACTGAACGTGACCGACTCCGGAGCTATTTCTGCTATCAAGATTTGCTCCGATGGGATATGGGTATAAATGTCCCTCCGACCTGAAACCGCCACGGTGACTTGCAAGCAACTCACTGCACTTAGGCACTGGACTACCTGAATTTCTAATTCAGTGACGGAAGGCTGCTGGGTGTAGTCGAGTACTTGACTTGTCGGTGCGTGTGTCAAGATGGGATTGACCACTCCAGTTTAGGAGCTGTGTACAGTCGTATTTTAATTTAGCAAAATCTTGGCCAGGGTAGTCCTAGTGAGGAGTCACAGGACTAATTGAGTTGAGCACGATTCGGATGATCTCATCAGGGTTGACAGTATAATCCTGAGTCGTCCTAAACACAGGGGTCAAAAGAGATGAATTATACGGTAACCATATTCATGTAGGTTCTGAATGTTACGATTGCGGCTATTCGACCTATCCGATCGTCGGGTACCATTACTAGATGGTCACTTCGATTAGTACAGGAATTGGTTCCTGTGCTACCGGCTTAGGTTCGAACCTGCGGGGTCACACACATTAGAGGTTCCTTTTTGATCTGATGGCTGATTATGAGTCTTATGTGTCTGAGACTCTATGATTGAGAATTAGGATTCTCTGATCATGAGTTCCACACATTTTGGATACCGGGGTCAAAATTTTGAATTTTAAATTTTGAATTTGAAATTTGAACTCCTTGATCAGAGTTTTATATCGATGGTCTTTGATGCCTAATTGCCCATCGAATTTGGACTCAATATTTATGAGAGGTTTAATTAGTGATTTGATTACTAATTAACTCAATTTGATTGAGTAATTATTTTTAAATCAAGTCCAATTGAATTAGATTCGGTTTGGATTGACCCGATTAGGTTAAGTGTTGATCTAATCGCTAAGGTGGTTTAGTCCCTGATTTGATCAGGGGTTAGGCTTAGTTAATTTCTGATTTGATTAGGATTTTATTGAGCCTAATTAAGCCTAATTGTATTGGGTTTAATCTGATCTAATTATGCTTAACTTATTTTAATTAGGTTGGCTCAATTTGAATCAAACCACCTTGTTTTAAATTTCCTGCGCTATCCAACTTCCTTGCGCCCATTTGAATTCACGAGAAAAAATTTTCTCGTGAATTTTCTCCCATGCAAAGCTCTCTCACACCCATGTTTCTATGCGCCAATTATTTGGATTAACTTGGTTTGTTACCCATCCAAATTCAAAGAGGTTTTGAATTTGAATGGATAACCAAATAACCATGCACCAGCTTATCCTCTTTTGTGCGCCCCATATTCCACACGAAAAATAGTTTCTCGTGAAAGTCTCCACGCACAAAAAAAGGCCACGTCATCTCTTCTTTCTCGCACAAATGGATGAGGATAAGATTGGTTGACACTTGAATTCAAATTTGATTTGAATTTAAGTGAGCAACCACCTCTTCTTATCCACTCACACGCTTTCAATATCTCTTGTGATGTTTTATAAAATGAGAAAGGGAGGGGGCGTGGGCAAAGAAAGAAAGAAAAGATAAGGGGCGTGGGGAGGTTCTAGAAAAATTTTGAAGTATTCAAAATTTACCGAGAGGAGAGAAAAAGGAGAGAGAAGTGGGCGCAGGATTTTTGGTGTGTACCCTAGGGTTTCTACCTAGGGTTCGGGAAGTGAGATTGGTGTGCCACGAGTGTCGTGAGTCCACCAAATTTTAGGGAGAGATCCATCAGCCTCTTAACCAATCGTGCAGACGATCCGGAGCATCCGAGGAGTCGGCACATATCGATCGAAGGAGTTCGATCAACATCAGCCAGAAATCATGAACTAGCATTCGTGAGGAGCCGATCAGACGGAAGCTTCATGTGGATGATCCGCAGAGGTCAGACACTAGTGTGACTGCGATATGACGATCAGAGCCCTCCGATGGTGATCAGATTGCGGTGATCGACTACCCGCAAAAGGTGATGTGTTCTGAACACAGTATAGTAAAAAGTTTACTGTTTCAAATTTGAATTTTAAATTTAAATACATGCTGTTGTATCATATTTAGATCCTAGTGTAGGATTAATTAGTATTAATTAATGAGATTAATTAATAATTTTGCTATGAAATAGTAATTTTGAAAAAGTTTTAAAATTATCATTTTATCCCTGCACTGAATTTTCGCTTCAAATGGTATCAGAGCATGGTTCTAGAATATGATATACATATGCATGCGTAGATTAAGGTGTAATCTATAAGTTTAAATTTAAAATTTAAAATTTAAAATTTAAAATTTAAAATTTAAAATTCAAAGATTGAAAATTAGAAATTTGAAATTTGGTTGAAATCTTAAATTTAAAATTTAAAATTTGAAATTTGAAATTTGAAATTCAAAATTTAAAATTTAAAATTCAAAGATTAGAAATTAGAAATTTAAAATTTGGTTGAAATCTCAAATTTAAAATTTGAAATTTAAAATTTAAAATTTAAATTTTGAAATTGGTATATTTAGATATACTTGATCCAAGTAGCAAGTAATCTAATTGGGTTGGTTGCCATGGCCGTCCGATTACAGGAGAAAAGTAGGATTTAAAGGCCCTCTCTTCCCATTCGATGGGGTCTCCTATGACGGTAGGGGTGCCAATGCAATTATATCCCATACCGATGAAGCAGCGAAAGGACTTAATTATAAAATTTATCATGAATATATTAGATTAGATCTAAAAAAAAATTTATAATTTATTTTGAGTTATTTTTTATTATGAAATGAGCAATAGGATTGCTGTTTATGAATTGTGCTGACCCATTTGTGAAATGAGTCAACACATTTGGTGAACAGAAAATAAAATCTTTCAAAATTTAAAAATTATTTTCAAAATACCAAACCCTGACCCATCAGCCCAAGTACTTAATTAAAAGAATTAAGTGTTGTCTAGTAGGTCTAGAATTGTGAATTAAGACCTAAGACAATTGCATAAACTTGTGGGTCAATGGGTTAGATGAATTAGGTCCATAATTGGGTTAGACCTAAGGTTAGCTTAAAAATGGACTAAATGGAGTAATTGATCAAATCTAATCAAAAGTTGAATTAGATTAGGTCAAGGATACTCTAGACTCAACTTCAATAGTTGTAGTTGAATGGATCCATGTCTTTAACTAGACCAAGATGGACTTAATTCATGGCTACGCGGTGGAGCCCTATTTACTAAGTTGATCAAAATTAAAACTAATGAACCGGTTGGTGTCTAAGGTAAGTTCGGCAGTTTTGACCAGTGGTTCTTAAGCGGGAGCTACTCGCATTGATTCGATCATTGACGAGTTAATGGCAAATCCCCACCACTGATCTCACTTACCTGGCCAATCTGGTAAGTTAGATTTTGATTAGATCACTTGGTGATTAGAGCTCACCCATGTCATTAGGTAAATCAGTGTGACTGATTTAGGTGCTCCTAATGCCAGCTTTAATTAAATCTTTTTTAATCTGACTTGGTGAAGTCAGTGGGAGGATTGAAATTGGCTGGATGATTTTTTCTCTATTATCCTTTAATAAAATCCTTAAAAATTATTAGGTCCCTAAAATGATTAAGTTATAATGATAACTAAGTCAATGCCTCCCATTAAGTGAGTGATAATGAGTCCATTAGTTCAATGATCATTGGAGGCCCAAAGGCCTGGTGCTCATTGGCTAATGGAATTATTATTCATAATATGATAATTTGGTTGAGTCTTTCTGATGGTGGTTAGGTTGGCCGGCCAAAGTCGGACCTGATCATTTATTGGTCTGATTCACCAAATTAAGTCATGTTAATGGTTGGACCTAACCAGATCTTTTCAGTGGAGGCCAAAGCCTACTGATTAGGTTCTGGGGCAAAATCAATTACTAGAAGTTATTTAGAGAAACAACTGGTTAAGAACCTACCCATAGATGCACATGGGTTGACCAACCAAAGTTGGGCTCGTGTGTAGTCTGTGTGGATTCTAGTACCCATTAAGGAATTAAAGTAATTTCTCGAATTGGAGGTTGAGGCTACTGGTTCGTAAAAATATTGAAAAAAAATTTAGACTAAAGTCCAAGTCTTTAGTATTAATTTATGTACTAATAGAAGTCTGGTTTTTCTTTATACAGCTATGGCCACTACCCTGTCGCTCCGGTCATTATTAGATAATGACAAGCTCATAGGACCTAATTTCGATAGCTGGTATCGAAAATTGAAAATCGTCTTTGAGCATGAGCAGATCCTTTATGTAGTAACGGATCCAGCACCTGAGGAGCCAGCTCCGAACGCTAGTAAGGCGATCTGAGACACTTACCAGAAGTGGCTCAATGACCGCACCACCGTCCGATGTATTATGCTGGCAGCAATAAATGACGAGTTCAGCCGCAGGTTTGAGAATGCCCAGCCACAAGAGATGCTTCAAATGTTGAACGACTCCTTTGGCACACCTGACGACGTTGAAAGGCACAAAACTAGTTGTGCCATTTTCAATGCTCGGATGAGGGATGGGGCCTCAGTCACTGATCATGTACTATACATGATCGAGATGATTGAGCGCCTAAGCAAATTGGGTTTTCCTCTGCACGAGCAGCTCGGTAAGGATGCGATCCTTAATTCCTTGCCCAAGTCCTTCCTCCCATTCCTTACTCATTTTCGAATGACAAAGCCTGCAGTAAACTACCACGGGTTGTTGGGGTTGCTGCAGAACTTTGAGAAGGATCACCAGCTCCATAAGGAGTCGGTGAATGTAGTGGGTGGGTCTTCTTCTCGTCGTCGACCCTTTGGGAAGGGGAAGAAGAACAAGAAGAAGAATAAGAAGGTGCAGCCTCATGCTGGAACGGATGCATAGGGTCGGACCAAGAAGCGCAAGCCCGACCAGAGCCAGGTGGAGTGCTTCTTTTGCAAGAAGCAGGGGCATTGGAAGAGGAACTGTCCTCAATACATTGCCTCCTTGGACCCGAACAGGTCGAAGAAGAAGCAAGGTAATTATATGATAACTCCTTACAACTTTTTTATTTGTGATACTACTGCCTAGGTATTGGATACTGAAAGCCCTTATCATATTTGTAATTCGATGCAGGGTCTGCAGGTCAGTAGGAGATTTGATGAAGGCGAGAGGTTCCTGAACGTTGGAGATGGAAGCAAAGTTCCAGTTCTAGCTTTAGGAATCATGAGTCTTGTAATCAATTCTCGTAATGTAATTCTGAGTGAATGTCACTATTGTCCAAATTTTTTATTAAATATTATTTCTGTAGGCCTTTTGGCTATGTACGGTTATGATTTTTTAATAAAAAAAATATTTGCAATATCATTTTGAATGGTGTTACAATATTTGTTGGATAATTAAATAATAGAATTTACTTACTATCACAGCCTGTTAATGTGGTTCAAAACTTCGGTAAACGTCCTAGAATAGATAATGTGTCAGAAGTCTACCTTTGGCACTGTAGGCTAGGTCATATCAATAAGAACAAGATAAACATGTTGGCTCAAGAAGGAATTCTTGAACTTGGTGATTGTGAATCACTTCCAACCTGTGAGTCTTGTTTTCTTGGAAAGATGACCAAGTCACCTTTTACTGAAAAAGGTGAGCGAGCCAGTTAACTCTTGGGTCTGGTACATTCTGATGTATGTGGACCTATGAGCTCAAGTGCAAGAGGTGGATATTTCTACTTCATAACCTTCACAGACGACCTATCGAGGTATGGGTATGTCTACTTAATGAAGCATAAGTCGGAGTCCTTTGAAATGTTCAAACTATTTCGAAATGAGGTAGAAAAATAAACTGAAAAGTGTATTAAAATTTTTCGATCTGATCGAGGAGGTGAATACCTTTTCAATGAATTTTTGATGTATCTAGGGGAGAATGAAATTCTCTCTCAGTGGACTCTTCCTGGAACACCACAGCATAATGGTATGTCTGAAAGGAGGAATCGGATCTTATTGGACATGGTTCGATCCATGATGGGGTTTGCTGGTCTGTCGATCTTCCTCTGGAGATATGCGCTCGAATCGGTTTGTTACCTTCTAAATAGAGTTTCGAGTAAGTCTATAGCCAAAATACCATATGAGATATGGATAGGACGTAAGCCAGTACTCTCGCACCTTAGGATTTGGGGGTGTCCGGCTTATGTTAAACGTTTAATTACAGACAAGCTTGGACCTAGGTCTGACAAGTGTAATTTTATAGGATACCCAAAAGAGATCAAAGGATATTATTTCTACTTTGTTGATGAGCAAAAGGTGTTTGTCAGCCTTAAGACAATCTTTTTAGAAAAGAAGATCCTTAGTGAAGGAACTGTTGCCTCTAAGGTCGAACTTGATGCAGTTCGACAGGTGGAAAAATCGATATATGTTACTGAACCTGAACCGGATTTGATTAGATCAGATCCGGAGCCCATTGATTATGCACCCTTAAGGCGGTCTGGTAGAGTACCACATCAACCGGACAGATACTATGGTTTCTTGGTCCGGGATGGCGATCCTATCAAACTTGATGAAAATGATGAGGATCCGATCACCTACATGGATGCAATGCAGAGACCTGACTCTGAGAAATGGCTAGAAGCCATGAAATCCGAAATGGAGTCCATGAAGGTCAATGATGTGTGGACATTGGTTGACTCACCCGAAGGAGTGAAACCCATAGGGTGTAAGTAGATCTTCAAGAGGAAGAGGGGCGCAGATGGAAAGGTAGAGACCTATAAAGCCCGTCTGGTTGCCAAGGGATATCGTCAACGTTATGGTATAGACTATGATGAGACATTTTCTCCTGTGGCAATACTCAAATCTATTCGGATTATGCTTGCGATAGCTGCCCATCTAGACTATGAAATCTGACAGATGGATGTGAAGACAGCTTTTCTAAACGGAGAGCTGGACGAAGAGGTGTATATGATACAACCTGAAGGGTTCACATCCACAGATGAGTCTAAGGTATGCAAGCTACAAAGGTCTATTTATGGACTTAAGCAGGCATCTCGGAGTTGGAACATACGTTTTGATAGGACGATCAAAATATATGGCTTCGTTAAGAACGGAGAAGAGCCCTGCATTTATAAGTGGGCTAATGGTCCAGTAGTAGTATTTCTTGTATTGTTTGTGGATGATATTCTCTTAATCGGGAATGATGTCCCTGCATTATAGGGATTAAAGATTTGGCTATCGTCACAGTTCTCCATGAAGGATCTGGGAGAAGCTTCCTACATCCTAGGGATGAGGATCTATAGGGATAGATCCAAAAGGTTGCTTGGCTTATCCCAGTCCACGTACATTGATACTATGCTGAAAAGGTTCAGCATGGAGAATTCCAAGAAAGGCTATCTACCGATAGGCCATGGAATTTCTCTCTCGAAAAGGGATTGTCCGACAACACCTCAAGAGAGAGAGCGTATGGGTAGGATTTCATATGCTTCGACAGTGGGATCTATCATGTACGCCATGACATATACACGACCAGATGTGCATACTCACTAGGGGTAGTGAGTAGATACCAATCTGATCCAGGGAAGAATCACTGGAAGGTTGTTAAAACCATCCCGAAGTATTTAAGAAATACTAAGGACCAGTGGCTTGTATATGGTGAATCAGACTTGAGACTTATAGGGTTTACAGACTCTAGTTTTCAGTCTGATCGCAATGACAGCAAGAGTGTGTCAGGATTTATTTTTACCCTTAATGGTGGGGCTGTCTGCTGGAAGAGTTCCAAGCAGCACACTGTGGCTGATTCAGTATGCGAGGCAGAGTATATTGCTACATCAGATGCTGCCAAAGAAGCGGTGTGGCTGAGAAAATTCATCACCGAGCTCGGAGTAGTACCCTTCCTTGTTGGTCCAGTTTTGCTCTATTGTGACAGCTCTGGAGCCATTGCTCAGGCGAAGGAACCAAAAGCACACCAGCGGACGAAGCATATTCTGTGCCGCTACCATCTCATCCGAGAGATCGTGGATCGAGGTGATGTTGACCTTCAGAAGATCGACGGAAAGGAGAACCTGACCGACCCATTCACTAAAGCCATTGCGGTGAAGGAGTTCAATGACTACAAGTCGAAGATGGGTATTAGATACTACACCGATTGGCTTAAGGCCAAGTGGAAGATTGTTGGGAATAGTGTCCCAAAGCTAATCGTCAACCTATTGACGGTTGTGCTCCTTTTATATTGGTACATGAATTATAAATAAATAAAAGTTATTTTGACATTTTTTCATCACAAATGTTTCATCTTCTAATGAACTCATGTGTTGTGGTGAAGTTCTTAGGACTATTTAGACTCGACAAAGGAAGATTTGTTGCTTAGTCCTTAAACCTGTTCGCGACCAAATGATACGTTGTTACCAAGGACGACAACGTTTATCGAGCATAGGTCGTTGTGTGCCATATGGGTTGGTTGTTCTCATAACTAAAGAGTGTGGAGACACTGGTATGGCATACAGGTGAGATGTAATGGTACATCTGCACTGAACGTGACTGACTCCAGAGCTATTTTTGCTGTCAAGATTTGCTCCGATGGGATATGGGTATAAATATCCCTCCGACCTGAGACCGCCACGGTGACTTGCAAGCAACTCACTGCACTTAGGCACTGGACTACCTGAATTTCTAATTCAGTGACGGAAGGCTGCTGGGTGTAGTCGAGTACTTGACTTGTCGGTGCGTGTGTCAGGATGGGATTGACCACTCCAGTTTAGGAGCTGTGTACAGTCATGTTTCAATTTAGCAAAATCTTGGCCAGGGTAGTCTTAGTGAGGAGTCACAGGACTAATTGAGTTGAGCACGATTCGGATGATCTCATCAGGGTTGACAGTTTAACCCTGAGTCGTCCTAAACACAAGGGTCAAAAGGGATGAATTATACGGTAACCATATTCACGTAAGTTCTGAATGTTGCGATTGTGACTATTCGACCTATTCGATCATCGGGTACCATTGGTAGATGGTCACTTCGATTAGTACAGGAATTGGTTCCTGTGCTACCGGCTTAGGTTCGAACCTGTGGGGTCACACACATTAGAGGTTCCTTTCTGATCTGATGGCTGATTATGAGTCTTATGTGTCTGAGACTCTATAATTGAGAATTAGGATTCTCTGATCATGAGTTCCACATATTTTGGGTACCGGGGTCAAAATTTTGAATTTCAAATTTTGAATTTGAAATTTGAACTCTTTGATCAGGATTTCATATCGATGGTCTCTGATGCCTAATTGCCCATCGGATTTGAACTCAATATTTATGAGAGGTTTAATTAGTGATTTGATCGCTAATTAACTCAATTTGATTGAGTAATTATTTTTAGATCAAGTCCAATTGAATTGGATTCAGTTTGGATTGATCCGATTAGGTTAAGTGTTGATCTAATCGCTAAGGTGGTTTAGTCCCTGATTTGATCAGGGGTTAGGCTTAGTTAATTTCTAATTTGATTAGGATTTTATTGAGCCTAATTAAGCCTAATTATGTTGGGTTTAATCTGGTCTAATTGTGCTTAACCTATTTTAATTAGGTTGGCTCAATTTGAATCAAACCACCTTGTTTTAAATTTTCTGCGCCACCCAACTTCCTTGCACCCATTTGAATTCACGAGAAAAAATTTTCTCATGAATTTTTTTCCATGCAAAGCTCTCTCACGCCTATGTTTCTGTGCGTCAATTATTTGGATTAACTTGGTTTGTTACCCATCCAAATTCAAAGGGGTTTTAAATTTGGATGGATAACCAAATAACCATGCGCCAGCTTATCCTCTTTTGTGCGTCCCATATTCCACACGAGAAATAGTTTCTCGTGAAAGTCTCCACGCACAAAAAAAGGCCACGCCGTCTCTTCTTTCTCGCATAAATGGATGAGGATAAGATTGGTTGACACTTGAATTCAAATTTGATTTGAATTTAAGTGAGCAACCACCTCTTCTTATCCACTCACACGCTTTCAACATCTCTTGCGATATTTTATAAAATGAGAAAGGGAGGGGGCGTGGGCAAAAAAAGAAAGAAAAGATAAGGGGCGTGGGGAGGTTCTGACAAAATTTTGAAGTATTCAAAATTTATCGAGAGGAGAGAAAAAGGAGAGAGAAGTGGGCGCAGGGTTTTTGGTGTGTACCCTAGGGTTTCTACCTAGGATTCGGGAAGTGAGATTGGTGTGTCACGAGTGTCGTGAGTCCACCAAATTTCAGAGAGAGATCCATCAGCCTCTCAACCAATCGTACAGATGATCCGGAGCATCCGAGGAGTCGGCACACATCGATCAAAGGAGTTCGATCAACATCAGCCATCAAAAGGGTGAAATCACGAACTAGTATTCGTGAGGAGCCAATCAGACAGGAGCTTCGTGTGGATGATCTGTAGAAGTCAGACACTAGTGTAACTGCGACGTGACGATCAGAGCCCCCCGACGGTAATCAAATTGCGGTGATTGACTATCCGCAAAAGGTGATGTGTTCTGAACACAGTATAGTAAAAAGTTTACTGTTTCAAATTTGAATTTCAAATTTAAATGCATGCTGTTGTATCATATTTAGATCATAGTGTAGGGTTAATTAGTATTAATTAATGAGATTAATTAATAATTTCACTGTAAAATAGTAATTTTGAAAAAGTTTTAAAATTACCATTTTGCCCCTGCACTGAATTTTCGCTTCACATTTTGCAACCAGCACCATTTTTATTAAGAAGAAAGCTCAAGGAGTCATAGAACGATGCTCTCGAGAGAAGAAATCTAGAGACTGCCCCTGAACGGACTCATAGTCCATGAGCATTAGGACTCTTCATCAGCCATCAGATCATATGGGAACCTCTAATGTGTGTGACCCCGCAGGTTCGAACCTAAGCCGGTAGCACAGGAATCAATTTCTGTACTAATCGAAGTGACCATCTAGTAATGGTACCTGACGATCGGATAGGTCGAATAGTCGCAATCGCAACACTCAGAACCTACGTGAATATGGTTACTGTATAATTCATCCTTTTGACCTCTGTGTTTAGGACGACTCAGGGTTAAACTGTCCATCCTGATTAGATCATCCGAATCGTGCTCAACTCAAACAGTCCTGTGACTCCTCACAATGACTACCCTGATCAAGGTTTTGCTAAATTAAAACCCGACTGTACACAGCTCATAAACTGGAGTGGTCAATCCCATCTTGACACACGCACCGACAAGTCAAGTACTTGACTACACCCAGCAGCCTTCCGTCACTAAATTAGAAATTCAGGTAGTCCAGTGCCTAAGTGCAGTGAGTTGCTTGCAAGTCACCATGGCGGTCTCAGATCGGAGGGATATTTATACCCATATTCCATCAGAGCAAATCTTGACAGCAAAAATAGCTCCGGAGTCGGTCACGTTCAGTGCAGATGTATCCTTATATCTCACCTATATGCCATACCAGTATCTCCACACTCATTGGTTAAGAGGACAACCAACCTATATGGCACACAACGACCTATGCTTGATAAACGTTGTCGTCCTTGGTAACAATATATCATTTGGTCGCGAACAGATTTAAGGACTAAACGATAAATCCTCCTTTGTCAAGTCTAAATAGTCCTAAGAACTTCACCACAACATAGGAGTTCATTAGAAGATGAAATATTTTGTGATGAAAAATATCAAAATAATATTTATTAATTCATAATTCATATACATATACAAAAATGAGCACAACCGTCAACAGGCTGACGATTGGTTTTGGGACACTATTCCCAACAACCTCCAAGTATCAAAGGGCCCAGACATGCTTCGTGATGCCTAGGAGTTTCTGAATCACCTACCTATGCTAATCCTTGGTCTTCAGATTGAAGTGGATCGAAGACTTTAGGAGATTCACCATTTGATTGAAAGCTGCACAATAATCCTTCAAAATCTTATAAAGAACCAAGGTATTCCAGGAAGTAGCCTAACAAAGCAGAAGACAATCATCTACCAAAAACAAATGCGAAATTGATAGCACATAAGGCTTGATGGCCCGATCAAGGGTCACAACTCGTAAGGCTCTGAAAAGTGCGTCAGCACAAATAATAAACAAGTACGAAGAGAAGAGACAACCTTCGTGAAGGCTGACAGCCAAATGAAAAAAGTTTGTCGAAGTATCATTGATCAAGATGGTATAGGATGGAGCATGCACGCACCCCCTGATCTAGCTAATCTAATCTGTAGAATCCAAAGATTTTCAGGGCTTGGTAGAGGAAGCTCCAGCTCATCCGATCATAAGCATGCTCCATGTCGAGCTTGATGGCCATGAGACAACAGTGGCCAAAAACTCTGAGGAGATCATGCATAAACTCCTACATGATCAACATGTTGTCAGAGATACTGTGCGCCCGATGAAGGCTCTCTGCTCTGGACTAATCAATCAAGAAAGAATAGGTTCATCCTGCTAACTAGGATCTTGACGCAAATCTTGTAAAAAGTGTTGCACAAACTAATAGGCCTAAAGTGATCTGGCACCGTGGCATCCTATCTCTTTAGAAGGAGAGTAATGAAAGTTTGCTTCCAAGCAGCCGACATGAGTCCTATAGTAAAGAATATCTTAATAGCCTCCACTACCTCATCATGAACAATAGGCTAGTAGCACCTGAAAAAGAAGGGAGAAAATCCATCAGACCCAGGGACCTTATCCTCAGCCAAAGCCCAAACCGCCCCCCAAATTTTCTTCCTAACCATTGGACTTAGCATAGCTAAATTTTTCTCATCTGAAACTAAGCTGATAGGAGCTAGACATGAAAAGGACCCCCTCCCCCAAGTCTGCGGACCATCTCGATCTGAAAAAATTGAGGACCTCTGACCTAATCATATCCTCACTATCAATCCATTGACCCCCAGCAACCTTAATATCTTGATCAGATTCTTCTATCACCTGATGACATCTATCTAATGAAAGAATCTGATATTTCTGTCTCCCTTTTGCAACCACTAAATCCTAGACTTCTACCACTAGAGCACCTCCTGCTACCTCAATAAGGAATGATGAAGGGAGAGGCTAGCTTGAAGACTACTCAAGTCATCTGTAGATAGACTGTCATCCCTATCCTCCTTCATCTACAACTCCAAGATCGAGGCCTCAATCTCCTCAACCCTCCTGAAGATGTCTCCCACCTCAATTTGATTCCACCTCATCATCTTATGTCTCATTAACTCAAGTCTATAAATGACCTGGTACATACCATCCCCTTGCATCGGAAGCATTTAGACATCCCACACTAGGTCCCGTAAATGAGGATAGGACAACCAGAGTCTCTCAAAGCAGAAAGAACTCCGATACAAGAGATCCAGGTTGGTGGAGATTGTATATATACATATATGTATATATATGTATGTATGTACATGTATATATATGTATGTGTGTGTGTGTTCATATATATATATATATATATATATATATATATATATATATAAAGCACATACACACACACATACATACATACATACATACACACACATATATATATATATATATATATATATATATATATATATATATATATATATATATATATATATATATGTAGGTATGTATGTATACACATATAGATACACAAGTATGTGTGTGTGCATCTACGCATGCATGTGCATCAAAAAGAAAATGTAAAAAAAAAAGTAATTGGTTTAATTAATATAGAAGAAAGATTGAGTGATCATGTTTGTACAATTCTTAACCTATATTTTATTTTTTTATTTTTTTGTTTTTTGCATTAGTTCTTATTTGCTCAAAAAAATAGGTTTTTTTGATAGCAGTGTTTAAGTAAAATAAAAACTTAGGAATAAATATAACTACTTTTGAAAATGAAAATTGATATTGCAAAAATAATTATATAAATAATATTGCATAAAATAGTTTGATAAAATTAAATAAGCATGAATTCTGGGTTGACATAGCAACATTCTATGATTGGAGGATAATTTTCATAATTCTAGAGAAGTTATTTTTAGGTCAAATAATTCAGGAGCCTGCATCAATTATATTTTTTTGTATTTTTTATGGAGAAAGATGTTACATCTACAATATAAAAAAATACATCTAAAAAAATAACTATTCATCATGATAAATTTTGATAATTATATAGACACACACGCGCGAGTGTGTGTGTATGCATGCTAGCTCACGCATGCATGTGCATATCTCTTAAAAGACTAAGAAAAATCATATTATTTTTTATAAAAGCCTTTAAGTAAAATAAGAGCTCAAGAATAAACATATTTTTTTAGAAAAAAACATGAAGATTATATGAAAGAGATACAAAAAAAAATATAAATAATGCTACAAGGATATAAATAATGTGAGAAAATTATTTATGTATGTATATGTATATATGTGCATACATACTTATGCATATATATGTATGTATGTGCATGCTTATGTATGTACATTTTTATCTATCTTTCTATATATATCCATATATGTTTGTAAGTATATTTGCATAGGGAAAAAATGAAAGAAAACTTGCTTAGTGTAAAAACATGATATGTTGATATCTTTTGCAGCTTTTTTATCTATTTTCGTTTCTTTGAAACCTTTTAATATTTGGTCAACAAGGTAGAATGGACCCTCATGAAGCAGCTAGACAGAACAAGGAAAGCTTGAAAACTAGAAAAGAAAAATGATTGATTGTGGACCATAATTACAAATAAAAGAGTTGGTAAATGTTCTATTGCTCCTAAAACATAGATAATGTTACATGCAAGGAAAAGAATAGAACAATAGAATGATAAAAGCTGCACTGAAACTTGGGAAAATCTAAGGCAAGAAAGGCTACCTAAGAGTTATGGGTTATGTATCTTACTAGATATTGGGGAGAGGTGTTTTATAGTAAGAGTTATATCATTGTTGATTTATCTGATAAAACTTAGCTAGTATTAATACTGTTTGTTTGACAAGGACCAGGTAGGGCGAGCCATTTTAGTGGAGGAGCAACCCAGGTTACCATGGATTCACTACAAACTCATGTTGATGCAAAAAGGAGAAAGCAACTAATGAATCTACTCATTCACTATCTTCTCAATCAAGAACTCAGGAAAGTAATGTCGGTGATATCTAGTAAGACAGTTGTTACTTGATGCTTTTTCTTAAGATAAATAGTTTGTTAACTGTTCAATATTTAGTTGTTGTAAAACAATGTTTTATTGATGTGAATGTAATTGCTTTGTTTAGTTGAATATAACCTATCAATGTTTGACATTTAGACAAAGGTATGTATTCTATATTCAGATAATGTAATTACAGTATTGATCCAATGATAGTTCAATGTTTTATGAATTCAATGTTTCATAAGTTCAATGTTTCATTCAATATGCAGTTCAATGCTTGATTCATTATGTGTTATAGTTCAATATTTAGTTTAATGTGCATTTCAATAGTTAGTTCAATGCATTTTAATATCCAATACAATTCAATATGCAGCTTAATGTTTACTTCTATAGGCTATCAATATGCAACGCAATACAATGGCAGTATTTCATGTTCAATGTTTTGGCTTCATATGTATAATGGCACTATTTAATGCTTCAACTTCATATGTTTAGTTCAATGTTAGTTAAATGTTTGGTTCAATGGCATATATATCATATAGATCATTTGCTGAGTTTAACGATACATGAATGAAAGACTTTATTTTTATATTCAAAGGCACAGTTTTAGCTTCAATGTTTCATCTTCAGATGTATAAAAGACTATAAATATGATACTTTGTGTGAGCATTAATTTTCAAATGTTTAAATAGTAAGTTGTAGTACAACCTCTAAAAATTATGTAGGACAACCTCTTACTTGCAAATTATGATCTTAAGACAAGGGACTTTAGATTTGTGCAGGACAACCTCTAAAATCGATTTCATAACTTAATGTTTCAAAGCTCTGAAACTATGCTCAGGGATCAGGCTTTTGAGCTGTGAAATTATGCAATCAAATTGGATCAAAGGCTTCATTGCATCCTTAGTCATTACTGCAGCATGTTACAAGGGTTTCACATGTTACAATTTATCAAATTAGATCTATAAGGCCCAGTTGGTTTGGGTCAAAGATTGGCCAAATTTCAAAAAAAGGTCAGAAAGCCCTTTCCCTAATTGAGAAACAGGGGACTTCCCTGTTCTCGTCTGATGGAGGAGGAAGAGTCCTCCATTTTGGCTTCATCGGAGGCTAGGAAACCCTAGCCTCCATTCCTATTTAATGGCTCCCCAAATCTTTGATCCTCCTCAATGAAGATCATCATAGAAGCCATCCCTTTTCTTCTTTTTTTGGTTCTCTCAGCTGCTAGTGATTAGGCTCGCTATGGCTGACGAAAATCGGCACCTTTGGCCATGGCCCATCACCGCCGCCACCTCCGATGAGTTTTCTTTCCTTCCCTTGTTATCTTTTGGTCATGGATGCTACCACCAAGGTAGTAAGGGGCAATGCCCCTAGTTCTTTCCCTCTCGCCCCCCTGTGCATGGTCGAACTGCCACCATCGCCCAGCCACCTTGGCCGTGCCACTATCAAATTCTATCCTCCTTTCCCATCTCTCCCTTCTTCCTTTTAAGGCCATGAGAAAACTTTGTAGAACCCTAGTTTGCCATGGGAGAATAGAGGAAAAGAAAAGGGAAGAGAGAGAGACAGAGAGAACCAGCCCTTATATAAACTCACCTTTTGATTAGGATCTCAATCTGATTGGGTCCAGACCGTTGCTTGATGATCGGTCCAGTCCACATAGATCACATGTATGATCCAACTCAAATCACAATCTAATATAAGGTTCTCTCTTTTTGCTTTAATCTTTTCTTTAATTGAAGGCCAATAATATTTTTATTAAAGCCTTCAATGCTAGAGGAGCACTGAGCCTAGGGATCAGACCATGAGTGGAAAGCTGTGATTGTTGGATCTGATTTTTTTAGGACTATAAGTTTCATTAGTTCTTTAGGATTTCTATTAATTCACATCAAGTATTTCAAATTGAGATTTATAAAATATATATATATTAAAATATTTCAAAATTAAAAAAATACTTTTATTATACATGCTTTCATAAAACCATAATTCAAAAGTTATAGATCAAGCATAAGGTGTTTGACATGTTTATTACAAAATATGAAATTCGAAATAACATGATTTCTTTATTCTAATATCATATGACATTTGGAAGGAAAATTATGCATGTTCACCTCTGCATGAATTTTCAAATAAAAAGTATTTTATTGCTTTCTAGAAATGAGATATGTGATACTTTGAATTTAAGGTTATTATGAAAATGAGTATGATTATGTTATGAGAACTAGTGAAAAAAATTTCTAGTTAGACTATAATCTGGATCTAACCAATGGAACTAATCGTTGGTTACACATTAGAAACTACTTTCTTCTAGATCTAGCTAGATGAGTGCCTCTTGACCCCTAATGCCTCCGAACTCATGGTGCCTCTCAGACAGTGGTGCCTCCTGAGCCACCAGTGCCTTTTGAGTTACCAGTGTCAGTAGGTCAACTCACAGACCATCACCAGAGTAGATTGAAAGTTAAGTAGCTAGCTCCACTCGTCAGCAAGATGATGTCTCAACATTTTCAGACAACAATCAAAGGATCACTAATCCTTCAGGGAATGAGGGTCAGATGGCAAATCCTATACAAGCCCTAACTGGACTCGTACAGCAGATAGAGCAACTAAAAAATAATGGTGGTCAGTCTTTAAGGTCAGAACAAGGGATAAGAGATTTTAAGAGGTTGGCACATCTATTTTTGAAGGCTCCACTGATCCCACCAAATCATTGAAGTGGCTCAAGAAAATGGAGAAGGCATTTGCCAACATGGAATGCATAGATCAAGAAAATATCTGCTTTGTTGCTTATCAATTGCAGGAAGAAGTATTTGAAGGTGAAAATCCATTAAGCGATGGTGGGAAAATAATAGGCCAATTACTTGAGGCACCTTCCATCAAGAGTTTATGGATATGTACTTCCTTGAGAGCCTCAAATTTCAAAAGAAAAGTGAATGCACAAGGTTGACTGAAGGAAATATGATGGTGGCACAATATGAGACCAAATTTATAGAGCTATCCCATTTTGCTCTAGATCCATTGGCTACTGATAGCATCAAAATCCAGAGATTTGATAAAGGACTAAAGCTTAAAATCCATCAGAGTGAGATCGATGCAGTTGATCTCCTAGCGGGAGATAGTCAATATAACCAAATAGTGGAGCAGAAGATTGGCAACATATAGCAGGAGAGGAAACAACAATAGAAAAATAGGTCAAGATTTGGTAGTTTCTCTAGTAATGAGTCAATGCAACAAGGAGGTCATCAAAGGGATATTGGGAATCGGCCAAAGAAAGAACCTTGATGTGACAGATATAGACGTTTCCACTTGAAACAGGATCGTTACTAGTTTTTCAAAGCCTAGTTTGATTGTGGTAAATAGAGGCACAGTATTATGGATTATTCAGGCCACTAGAACTCCAGATATCAATAGCCCTCTCAAATGCACCAAAAGCACCACTTGCTTAGGCTACTTTAAATGCACTAACTTCTTATCAGGGCCAATCCTCAGGGCAAGGAGGATGTCAAAAGCAGAAGATGCAGGCCTTTGTGTATATTATGACTCAATAGGATACTCGAGCATTAAATGATGTAGTGATAGGTACCCCAAAACTCTATTTGTACTTAAATAAATTTAGACCTACACAATCTTATATGTTGGAAACTATGATTGATAATAATAATAGAACTTCAATTTATAATAGGTAGTATTAAAGTAGCATTTGCATATGCTTGTGTTTGTTTGATCCTAGGGCTGCCTATTCTTTTATTTCATCTAGATTTACTAGAAAGGCTTGCATTGTGTCTGTGCCTCTGGATTATAAATTGTGTGTCTTTATCCCGAATGAGAGTGTCATTGTGGTTGACATAGTTTGCCCATCTTGCACTAGGAGCATTGAAGATCATAATCTTATGTCTAATCTGATGGTTCTACAGATGAAGAACTTTGATGTCATTCTTGGAATGGACTAGCTTGCTTCATATCATGCCATGGTGGACTACTTCAGAAAGAAAGTAACTTTTCAGATTTTAAGATAGATATAATTTAGCCTCACTAACAGTAAATTAAATATTTCTATCAAAGTTATATCCTTCATGCAAGTTTGTAGAATGTTGAGGAAGGGTTGTATGGGATACTTAGCCAGTGTCTTAGATACTCAGTAGAAAGAGTTGAAGTTGAAAAATATTCCAATACTGAGAGAGTTTTGTGATGTATTTTCAAACAATCTATTTGAACTGCCTCCAGATGAAGAGATGGAATTCTTCATTGGCTTAGTACAAGATGTCAAACATATCTCTAAAGCTCCCTATTAAATGGCTCCAGTTGAATTGAAGGAGCCTAAGGAGAAATTGTAAGGACTACTTGATAAGGGCTCTATTAAGCCTAGTGTCTCTCCATGGGATGCTCCCATACTCTTTGTTAGGAAGAAGGATGGGAGTCTAAGGTTATGCATTGACTACAAAGAGCTAAATAAGCTCATAGTTTGGAATAAATATCCTCTACCAAGGATTGATGACCTATTTGATCAGCTTTCGAGGACCCAAGTATTTTTTAAAATTAATCTATGGTCTGAATATCATTGATTAAAAATCAAGACTGATGATGTATCTAAAACAATCTTCCGAACTAGATATGGATACTATGAATTTTGGTCATAACTTTTGGATTAATGACTACTCTTGCATCCTTTATGGATATGATGAACAGGATATTCGGGTCTTACTTATATCAGTGTGTGGTTGTGTCCATAGATGATATTCTCATATATTCCAAGAGTCATAAGAAACATGAGAGGCATTTGAGAATAACCTTGCAAACACTAAGGAAGTAGAGATTGTATGCAAAGTCGAAGAAGTGCTAGTCCTAGCTTGAAAGCATCTCCTTCTTCATGCATATAATCTCTAAAAAAGGCATATTTGTAAACACGATGAAGATAGAGGCAACTGCAAACTAGAGCCAATCGACTAATGTGATGGAGGTCTGTAGTTTTCTCGAACTAACTGAATATTACAGAAGATTTATGGAAGGATTCTCTTGCATAGCAATGCTTTTGACCCAGCTGACTCACAAAGAAACTAAATTTGATTGGACAAAGGAATATGATAGAAGCTTCTAAGAATTGAAGAAGTTCATTGTATCAACTCCTATCCTTACTCTACCATCTGAAAGTAGAGATTTTTCTATCTATAGTGATACCTCTAGAAAGAAGTTAGATGTATTCTTATGTAAAATGGAAAGATAGTAGCATATGCCTCAGATAGCCTAAAAGCATATGAGTAGAACTATCTTATCCATGATTTGGAGCTGCCTATAGTAGTATTTGCCCTGAGGATTTGGTGACATTATCTATATAGAGTACCATGTGAAATTTTTATAGATCATAAGAGTCTCAAGCATATATTCACACAAAAGGAGCTGAATTTGCGATAAAGGTGGTGGTTAGCATTGATTAAGGATGATGATTTGACTATTAATTATCATCCTAAAAAAGCAAATGTGGTGGCAGGAATCATTAGTGGTATAGTAGCTTTAATTACTTCACAGATGCATCTTCTTTAGGATTTAGAAAGATTAGAATTGAGATATAGATGTGCAATTCTGAAGCCCTGCTCATTGCTCTTAGTATGCAAACTATTTTGATTGATAGAATTAAGGCTTACAAAGGATCGAAAAAAAGTATAATTTTGTGTGGCATCTGAGTTTAGAATTCATGAAGATAGATTTTTGAGGTTTGGTAATAGATTATGTATTTTAAATGATACAAAGTTGAAGAGACATTATGTTGGAGACTCACAACTTTACCTACACTGTACACCCTGAGAGTTAAAATATATATAGAGATTTCAGAGAAATTTTTTGAGTAATATGAAAAGGAAAGTTGCCCAGTATGTGGTCCAGTGTTTAATTTGTCAACAAGTAAAAATAGAGCATCAGAGACTAGTAGAACCATTGGAACCCCTAGCTATTTCAGTGTGAAAATGGAAGCATATAATGATAGATTTTGTCTTTGGCCTATCAATGTCAGTTTCTCTTTGGAAAGGTTTTATAAGACTTCATGGTATTTTAGTATCTATCATATCGATGGAGATACAAGATTTGCCTTTCAGTTTTGGCAAAGTTTGTATCAAGCCATGAAGACTAAGTTAGAGCTCAGTACAACCTTTCACTTCAAACAGATGGTCAATCTAAGAGAACAATTCAAGTCCTAGAAGATATGTTGAGGGCATGCATACTAGATTTGAAGGGATCTTAGGATGAACATTTACCATCAGTGAAGTTTTCATATAATAATAATTATCAAACTAGCATTTAGATGGCTCCTTTTGAAGCTCTGAATGGGAGAAAATTTAGGACTCCTATATATTAGGATGATGTTGGTAAGAGAAAGCTATTGGGACTAGATATTGTTTAGCAAATGGTAAATATGATCCAACTCATCAAAAAGTGGCTTCATTCAGCTTAAAGTCGATAGAAGAGTTATATTGATAATAGAATAAGAGAATTAGAATTTCAAATGGAAGATCATGTGTTCCTCAAGGTATCTCCTACTAAGGGTATGATGAGATTTGGGGTACAAGATAAGCTAAGCCCTAGATATATAGATCTCTTTGAGATCTTAGAAAGGATTGGAGTGGTAGATTATTATTTTACTTTACCATTATCATTTTGCTTTACTACCCTCTCTTGCTAAAGTTTATAATATTTTTCATATCTCTATGCTGAGAAAATATGTATCTGATCCTAGCCATATGATAGAGTTTGGACCACTTCAACTCAAAAAAGACTTATCTTACAAGGAGCGGCCAGTGAGAGTTGTAGATAGAACGGATCAAGTTTTGAGATGGTGCACCATCCCATATATCAAAGTCCAGTGTAGCAACCATATAGAATAAGAAGTAACTTTGAAACTGGAGAAAAAGATGCAAGCCAAGTACCCTCAGCTATTTCTTGATTCAACTACATCAATTTCAAGGGTAAATTTTTTTAAAAGGAGGGGAGACTATAAGGCCCAATTGGTTATGTCATCTTGCTTTAGAGTCTATAGCTTCGGAAACCTTCTCTCATGGATTTCACCAAGTCATCCCCAAAACTTGTAATCAAAGCTCTTTCTTAAACTGGCTAGAACTTTGAGTTGAAAAGAGGTTATGGTTACACTCCTAAACTCCCTATTTGCAAGAGCTAGAGACTGGCCCGATTTCAAAGAAAAGATCTGAAGGCCCTTTACCTAATTAGGAAATAAGGGACATCCTTGTTCTTGTAAGATGGAGGAGGAAGAGTCTTCCTCCATCTTGGCTTCATCAGAGGCTAGGAAATCCTAGCCTTCATTATTATTGAATGGCTCCCCAAACCCTTGATCTTCCCCACTAAAGATTATAATAATATCCATCCCTTTTCTCCTTCTTTTTCCTCTCGTAGCCATCGATGATTAGGCTCACTGTGGCTACCAAAAGCCCACACCGCCAGCCACAACCCACCACCACTGCCATCTCTATGAGTTTCCTTTCCTCTCCTTGTCACCTTTTGGCCATGGATCCTATCACTAAGGCCTCAGGAGGCAATGCCCCTTTCCTTCTCTCTCAACTCTTCGTGCATGATCAAACCGCCACCACTACCGGCCACCTTAGACGTGCCACCACTACCCAGCCACCCAGGCCATGCCCCCACTGGATCCCACCCTCCTTGTCCCTTCTCTCCCTTCTTTCTTTTAAGGCCATGAGAAACCTTGTAGAACCATGTTTTTGCCATGGGAGAAGAGAGAAAAAGAAGAGAGAGAGAGAGAGAGAGAGTCAACCTCATATGAACTTACCTTTTGATCGGGCCCTCAATCTGGTTGGGTCCAGACCATTTTTAGATGATCGGTCCAATCCATGTTGATTGGATCTATCATCCAATTCAAATCACAATCTAGTCTGAGGTTCTCTCTTTTCACTGTAATATTTTTTTTGATTGGAGACTCATGATATTTTTAATATTTTTATGGAAGCTTTCAATGCTACAAGAGCACCAATCTTAGAGATCGAACCATGAAATGAATGCTATAATTGTTGGATCTGATTTATTTAGGACTATAAATTCTTTTTGTTCCATAGGATTTTTCTTGATGCACATTATATATTTCAAATTAAAATTTATAAAAGAATATATATATATATATATTTTGAAATATTTTGAAAGTATAAAAATATTTATTATTATGCATGCTTTCATGAAACTATAATTCAAAATTTATGGATTAAGCATAAGGTGTTTGACATGTTTATTGTAAAATGTGAAATTTGAAATAAATTGGTTTCTTTGTTTTAATATTGTATAAGATTTGGAAAGAAGATTATGCATATTCACCTCTGCATGAATTTTTAAATAAAGTATTTTATTGCTTTTTAGAAATAAGATATATGGTACTTCGAATTTAAGATTATCATGAAAATGAGTATGGTTATGTTATTAAAATTGGTGAGAAAAACTCTAGTTATACTATGATCTTGGTCTAGTCAAGAGGATTGATTATTTATTATACATTAAAAATTAGTTTCTTCTAAGCTTAGCTAGACAGGACTGATCACTGGCATATGCTAATGCGTCATGTATTCATTTTCAGAACTATCTCCTTGCTCTATCATAAGGTTAATCATGTCTATGTGAATCAGAATTAGTTTTCTTCTGGGCCTACCTAGTGGGGCTGGTCAATAGTATACGTTAATAGATCGTATGTTTTATATTCAAGGACTAGTCTCTTCTGGGCCTTATCATGAGGCTAATCATGACCGTATTCATCGAAGACAGAGAATTTTGTGCTTTACTACTTTGCATGGTATATTTTGAAAAAATAATTATGTTGATATATGTATCTTATTTTTATCAAATTACTATTGTTGAAATAAAAAAAATTAATTTATGCTTGATCCCTCAAAGGTGTTGCAAATTTACTAAACCTGTAAAGCTCACTCTATGTTTCTAATTTTTTCAGACCCAAAAGAGTATATGGGGCATGAGACTAAGTGATGAGAAGCATAGGACTTTAGATACAATTTGCTTAGTTTTGACTTTAAATAAAATTTGATTTAGACTTTGTATTATTCATCATTATTAGTCTTTGTGAATTATCTTTTTATTGAGTAAATATTTTAGAGGATTTGCTTTTATTGCTACTGCTTGAGTTTGAATTGATATGAATATATATAAGTAAAAATATAGGTCTTGCATATCCTATAGGTTAAATCATAGGATTGTACGGCTATTTGTCGCTTGTCCGGCTTGGGCCATCGGGTCGGGAATGATAGGATCAAAGGCTTTATTTTTGAAAAGCATATGTTGCATGTGGAGAAGTAATATATCCTTGATGCTAATCCTTTATTCATTATAGTACTCGTAGTTAATTATCATAAATTCAACTTTTTTGTAACTTCTTGAACTATCATTTTTTCCCTTTAACTAAAAAATGGGGAACCTAATTGATCTCCTTTAAAAAAAAAAGAATATGTACAAGGTAACATGCATGAATGCTATATCATAAATATGCCGTCTCCTTAGTTCCTAAATATTTTTTTCTTTTTGGTCTCCAGCTTATCTGACAAAACATGGAGACATGATGAATATATAATTCTCACATATAACTTAAGGTCAAGTTGGAATAATCAAAGTAGGATCATGAAGTGCTGCTACATATTGTGAGGTTAGGTCCTACCTTTTCCCTTTTTTGATGTGTTTTTTTTTTCCATTTTTTGTGTATCAGGGTATATGTATATATTCTTTATGTTATCTAGTAGCCAAATGTTTCCCTCTCTATTTCTCTCAAAACCTATTAAGAAATAGAAGCATAGTGCAGCTTCATTGCTAGTGTACACATTAAATCTAGTGCATGTATAAAGAATCCATGCCATGATCAATTGTTGAATTTTTGTAGAAGATTATCTTATCCTATTTTCATAGCTATCACTAAATCTAAGATTTCTACATAGAATCCATGCTAGGTTTTAAACTAGTTGGATGTTAAGAGGATTATGATCCTTATTGTGCTCGGATATCCCTCAATCTAAAGTTTGCACCTAGAATCCATGCTCAGGTTTAACCAATGTTCAGTTATTACAAAGTATTCTGCATAGTTCACTATTATTGATACTGTTTTATGATTGAATTTATATGGATTTTTATGAGCACAAACTCCAAAGTAGATCAAAGATTTTATTTTTTCATAATGAGAAGAGTCTATTGCTGAGGAAAAACTTATGATAACTTTGACAAAACCTATGAGAGAAGATCTTGTGGGAAAATATCATCCTATATAAGACTAAAAAAATATTTTTGCTCCTACCGACGTTAAGGTAGAACAATATCTTCTATAAACTATATAAAGAAACAACATTGTGAAACTTTATATATCATTGATGGGAAGCTTGTTTTGGTCCATATATAGATTTCTTTAACTTCAAACTAAGCGATTATCATTTTCATTATGAAAACCTTCAGGCTGACATATGTATACCTCTTCTTGAAGATCTCTATTTAAAAATGTTGTTTTCATATCTATTTATTGTAGTTCTAAATCAAAATAAGCTACTACTATAATGAATATTCTAAATGAATCCTTCTTTGAAACTAGAGAGTAAGTTTTATGATAGTTAACATCTTCCTTTTTAGTGAAATACTTAGCTACAAGTCTAACCTTATATTGTTCAATATTATCAGATGAGTCTCTTTTAGTCTTATAGACCCATTTATATGCAAGGACTAAGGCACCTTCTAGTAATTCAACAAAATTTCAGACTTTGTTTCGATATTATCAGATGAGTCTTTTTTGGTCTTATAGACCCATTTATATCTAATGACTTAGACTCTTTTTAGTAATTCAATGAAACCCCAGGCTTTATTTTTAATCCTAGATTCCATATCTTCTTTCATAGCATCATACTAAAGTGTGAAATTTCTCCAGCATGGCTTGTAAAAATGAATTTAGATGATCTTTAGGTCCACCATCATAATCAGACTCTTGAAGATGTATAATATAATCACTACAAACTGCTAACCTTTTAATTCTTGAAGATATCCTTACTTCCACTTTCATGTGTATCTTGAACAATGGTTTCCATATTATCAATTCTTACATGGGGTGGCTCCTCATGAGGTGGTTGTTGTTGAATTAGTTGTTGTTCAATAAAATCCAAAGGCTACCTTGAAAAGCCACCAACTCCTATATATTTATAGGTACTCAAGTGGTTCCTTGATTTCCTCAAATTTCATCCTATAAGAAAGTTCACTCCTACTAAATTCACAATCCCAAAGAAATTTTGAATTTCCAGTATCAACAATTCTTGGAGTGCATGAGGGGTAATAAAATTTGAATCCTTTAGAATTAACTATATAACCTATGACAAAAACCACTTATTATTCTTGCATATAAGTTCTATAGGTATAGATTATAAACCCTCATTTCAACTGGACAAACCCATAATGTCTTGAACTTAGTTTCCATCTGTTTCATACTTCAAAAGGTGTTTCAAAAACAACCTTAGATAGAACCCTGTTTAAGATATATACAATGACTTTTAAGACTTTACTCCATAAGAATGGAGGCAAATATAAATTACTTATCATATTCCTAATCATGTCCATAAGTATCTTTCAACCACACCATTATGTTGTGATATATCTGGCATTAAATATTAGGTAATAATACCTTCTTCTTTAAAGAACTTTGCAAATAAACATTATTACAAGTTATTCGATAAACTTTGCAAATGAACTTTGCAAATGGATAAATTCAAATCTGATACATGTTAATCTTGACATAGAAACCAAATTTCTAGAGAATGTTGGAACATAAAATTACAAGATCTAATTGAAAATCAGATTTTAAAACTAATCTATAAGTCCCCACTACTTCCATAGGTGAATGCATCTGGTTTTCTGAGTAGATATCCTATACACTTCCCATTGCTTTTCTTAAGTTTAGAAAATCATACACATTATTAGAAATATGAATTACAGTAGCTAAATCAATCCACTAAGCAGCACTATCAAAAGCTTCAATATAACAAGATTCATAGCACACAAATATGATAATATCTTTTTTTTTAGCCATTTCTTATATTTGGCACAATCCTTCTTAAAGTGTCCCTTTTTCATGCAAATGTGGCATTTACTATTATTTCCATCCCACTTTATTGCACATTTGTTTTCTTTTTTTAAGGAACACCCTTGTCTTTCTTAGCATTTTCTTTAGCACAATTCACATAATGAGCACTCTCAAGTGTCTCATACTTCAAACTTTTCTCTTCTTACATACATATGGTCAGAAATTTATTAATTAACCTGTTTTTCTTATGTGTGTTCTAAGATATTTTAAATGGTCCATATTCTAAAGAGAGAATTGAGAATGAAATACAATAAAAATGACACAGAAATCTCTTCTCGGGACCTCAATTGAGTAGTAATATCTCTTACTTTTATATTGTACTCTCGCATACTCTTGCTCTTATCATATGTCATGTCCGAAAACTTCTTTAGGATGCTAACTAAATCCTTGTCAGAACTTACGAATTGTTCCTCCATAGCTTCCATATAGTCTCTGATCTTATTGTATTTTAGGATTGAATCCTAATGCTTTTACTCATGTGAGACCTAATGAGCATAAGACTTAAGTGATTAGATCACTCCCACCACTTATAAGTAGCCCTCTTATTTGGTGTATTTAATTCTATAAGGATAGGTGCTTCATCTACAAGGAGACCTAAATCCAAATCCATACACCCCAAAGTCAATAGAATCTTATCTTTTCGGTCAGCATAATTATTATCTAATAACATCAATACAAGAAGAATCATTAAAAAAATAATAGTAGAAATAATTATAATTACCAAAAAATAAATATACATCAATGCTATAAAGCATATACTTGATTTGAATTAATTAATTATTAAATTTAATAATAAATTCTAACCTTCCTGTGGGTAGAGGTTACAAAGATGTATAGAATTTACTCAATTCTTTATTAATAAGACTAGTAAATATTAACATCAAAATAAAATATTTCATGTCGATGGACCTAAAAAAATTTTTTTGTTGATGTCTAGTTTACTATCTTATTCCAATTAATGCCTACCTCTCTACAGGGTCGAGTAACTAAGGCATTAAATAATCACTTATCTATGTGTGACTAAAATTAATAAAACATTATAATAACTTAAGATATCATGGCTACTCCTAAGCTTATGATTTTTTCAAACTTATATTATAAATAAATTATCAACTCACCCAAATGTTGATAAAATAAACAAATCAATCATATAATGTACAAAATTAACATGCTACATGTAGATCTCTACTATCCCTAATTGTAAATAGAAATTCATAAATAGATCCTCAAAAAATTATCCATGGGTCCCTATTTTCTTTATTCTATCATAGAATAATCTTTTGTGGTTTAGATACACCCAAGCCAGATTGGTTCACATGAACCATAGTCAAATTAAATCAATAAATTATGTATCCCAATCTAATCAGATAGAATTAATCAAGTATTTTATAAAAGGATATAAATTAAATCATTAGGCAATCTTAAATTAGACTAATTTAGTCCAATTTGAACAATTATGTGAACCGCAGTATGATTTCTCCCTAGATTTTATTCTTTACCCATTCTCTTATGTATTAATTATTAATTTATATATAATGGGAGGATGAAGTGGCTTTAAATTCCTTGTTGCACTTTTTCTCATGTAACTTCCTTTCATTATCTATTCCTTGCCCTGATAATTTTTTTGGATTTACTATAGTTTATCCACCTGAGGTAAGGTCCGATTTCACTAAGCCCATCTGTTCTTGAAAAATAGCATTTATACCACTTGAGGTGAAATCTGTCGGACTCCATCTAGTTCCGTTACCCACCTATGCTATAAAATGTCTCCAAGGATTTCTTTTTTATGCAATTATGTGGAACTTATATTTTTTATATAATAGTGCATCCAACTATGATCATCAACATTTGTTTAGTCTTACATTCTTATCTTTTTTCATCCTCATTCTTCTTTATCAAATAGTTTCTCCAATTACACTTGCTTTACACCCTCTTGAGTTGCATCTTTCTTTTTGACACTTTCTACATCTTATATTCTTATTTATTTTTGATACTTTATGAGGATTCCTTGGCTCTTCTAAATCTCTTTTTTTTAATTATTTGGGCCTCCTAGAAGGCCTATGTACAACTAGAGAGGCAAAAGCAGGCATGCTGGTTTCAGTCTACTCATCTTGGCCTCGCATTGGATGAATTATCTCCTAATACATCATCCTCTTTTTGGAGAAGAATAGGGCAACATAATTGCGGCAAATGGAAACCCTCAAATCCAAATTACAGTGCAGATGGATAATGGAGCTAGATAAAGTCTGACGAATCTAACCTCGGATGGGTTAAGTGCTACTTTTCAAACTATAGGTGGACTTAATAAAATTGGACCTTACCTCAAATAGATAAACTATAATTAATTCAATTTTTTTTTATCTGTATTAGGATGATGTAGAGGTTTTAAATTCCTCCTTAGAAATCCAATGAAGTGTCTTTAAATTTCTCATTTTTAGAAACTAATGATCAACAAGAGAAAGAAACATTAAAAAACAATATAAAGCCACTTTTAGGCTCTTCTACTCATCCATCCAATCTCCAAATAATGGATAAGATGGGTGACTACTCCAAATAAACTTGTTATGATAACAAGGTGCTCAAGTTTTTAACAATCTAATCCCATTTCCTTTCCCTCTCAACCATCCTAGTCATCCGATTCTTATCCTTAGATGGATATCGAACAAGAAGTGGAGTTCCATCCTTAGCCAACCTTATTATTGAGGAAGGACGACGAAGGATGATGGCAGAAGATTCTCAGCTATCGCTGATTCTCGTTTTGCCTCCATATATTTTTTTAAATATAATCACAATAAAAAAACTTGGATATTCTACAACATTATTCATAAAATCTCTAATATGCCAAAATAAATAGATAAATATGATATATGTAAAATTAGCCATGTAATACCAATATCACACATGATTTGGATCTAAATATTAAACAATAAGCCTAGAAGGATGCTCTGATACCACATTGTACGAAAACATCACAATCAAAATAAAGTTTATATAGTAAAAAATATTAGCGATGCATATCTCCAATAAAAAATACTAGTGATCCATACCTCCAGCTATAATTATTCAAGTATTTAATTAAAACTTATTCGCAAATAACTCAAAGAATGAGTCTTCTAACCTATGTCTTTGTTAAAGCTATTCACCGATGGATATCATAAATTTAAAATAGACTAGACTAGGCTATGGACCTGCATCTAATAACCAAAATGTCATCAATTTCCTTCCATCAAGAAAACTATCTTAGATATAACTAGCAATAGTGGGTAGTTACATACTATCTAGCGTTCTCTAACAACTAATCTTTTTATGTGGGCTACCTAAGTGATGTGTCCAATAGATCTAGATAAGATCATGAACTTGGATAGATAAGGTAATATGCATGTCAAGATTGAAACATATTGCCATTTCCCACTTCGCTGACCCATTACCCGATATAGCTATTACTTTTGGTCCCGAAAATTCTTCTTTGATAATTCTACTTGGCTGAATAGTAAATTTAAAATTACTTTGTTTATTGAGAGACTTGAAAGGTGCCATAGCTGGCATCATCAATCACCATTGCACATTCATCCCTCAACACGACTAACCTGAAAGCATATAATCTCCTCTTTTCTTATAGTTAAAGAAGCCAATATACCAGATAACATCATCCTTAATCACATAATTTAATAGTAATTCTCAACACGCTAAATTTCAAAATTTTACCAATAAGAAATAATTCCTTTATTGGATGAAAATGATAATTAATGTTTGCTCCAATAATAAAGACCAGCATCCATCACTTCAATATATAATAAAAATAATATGAAAAAAATCTAGAATTCACAATACATGCAAGTACTATTTCAAAACTAAGCAACCCATATTACAAATTATTACAAGAACATTTATCATTTTAGGCACATGAAACAATTCTTCACAATCTAATGCCCATTATATATGGATAGAGTTTCACCATCCCATGCCTATAAAAGCAGTTAATGTATATCAAGCTCCATATAATTAAGACATTTTCATAAATACAAAGCAAATCAAGACCACCCTCTCCAATATCTAACTGATTGCTAAATGGCTGAGCACTTGAGCTGGGTATGTATAAAGGTTACGGGGCAACATCTTAAAGTAGAAGTTCCATGTCTAAAAATCAAACGAAAATAAATTTTAATATCATCCGCCATCTTGTAAATTCTTCTACCGTGACAAATTGGTCCTTCATGCCCTAAAGATTGGTACATATTTAAACAATTGTTAGCACCCTGTATCCACTTCCAAAGTGTTGAAACAAATATTTCACACTGCAGCTTTGTCCTACATTCCCCTAGCCAAGATAACCTTAAGATTCTACAATGAAATGGGCAATCCCTTGAATACTCGTAGCAAAATGTTTGGAGTGATATTTATCACTTAGTTATGGAATTTGGATGCACTCCTAGCTTGTTAGTGGACATATAAAGTGCCAAGGATGATGCATGTTGCAATTTATGCACAGCTGGCCATATATGAAAAATGCAAGAACATGGACAAGTTCTAGCATATAAGCATGCAGCAAACCTGGAGTCCTTGATGAATTATTCAGTGATATGAAAAATATATCTCCAAGCAACATGCACTGAATAGAAAATCCAGATGCACCATCCATTCATTGCCATCACTCAATGATAAACTGCAATGCATATGCTGCTCGAAAGGATACATTTTGGCATACATAAAGTGATTTGGTTAAAGCTCTTGTTAAAACTTCCATGACTAGGTCACTTGGCACATGATCTTCAGCATCTTTATTCCAATTTGTGTAGCTAAAGACATTGTCTGCGGTCGAAGGAACGAAAGCATTGGCATTCATAGGTAGATGAAAACACTTCATATATTGAGAAACTTATTAGTTTTATTTCTTGAAATCTATTGAAACAGAAATTAATTCCTTACCATCCCCAACATCCAATAACAATAAAGAAGAAAACCATTGATGATGTCTTTCAATGGAAATAGAAAAACTAGAATTTACAAGATCATTGTCTTTTCAAATCCTTCAGTTTACAGGCACAGCAATGACAGGAAAAAAGATCCCAAAAAAACAGGACCAAAAATGCTCGTGACAATTTTATCTGCCAGGGAACCTTTTTTGCTCAAAATAGCAGAGGCATGGAACAAAGAGTAGTTTTAAGCCCTGACCAACCTTGTTGTTGATACATCAAATGGAGCAAGAAAGCATGCAAAGTAGCTACAAAACAGCCAACATTGTAGGAACAGCATGGCTTGGTAAACCATCATGGTTATGGCAAAGTAGGAAACGATGAAGTGAAACTTAGATCTAAGGTGAAGAAAATACAGTGAAAATAGAGAGAGTCTGAATAAAACGGATTCCCACCTAGTGGTTCTAGTTACCTTCTTCATGAAAGTTTTATCATTGAACAAAATTGTGGGGTTGAATCATGGTGTCTAAGTTTTTCATGTAGATGGATAATAAGAGAACGGCGGAGACTCAACAAACATGCAAGAAATTATAGAACGAAACCCAAAGTTGAAAATAAGTGCAAGAACTGGAGGGAGATTGCTTCCAGCTTTCAGGTAGGTAACAAACATGAAGAAGCTTAATGGAATTGAAACAATCTCATTAAAATTACTGTTGGATTGAATAAGTGACTATAAACAAACTTTAAACCACCTTCATGACAAAAGCAACCTGCTGAAGGCTCTAAAGCCATCAAACTAGAGCTATACAACAACTAGAGCAAACAAATAATAAAGGGACTTTGTAAGGAATGCATTTTACACGAACCTAAATAGCACTTTGGATAGATGCATGACATAGAACAAAATCAATAATATAGGGCTTCATATATGCTTATGGTGAACTAATAGTGTTACACTTCACACTTGAAACCGAAAGTTGTTATCTTATTGGAACATGTTCTGATTCCATAGTTGCTTGATCCAAACTGGAATTGAATCATTTAATAAGCCTGAGAAGTACGCAAGTATTGATCCAACTAAGAGTTAGTGAAGAGTGGTAGGGATAATGATGAATGTTATGTTCGAGATCATATTAGCTGGAGGAAACTCCAGAAGATAAACACCATTCCAAAAACCCATTTTCCTCTGGAAAACTACCATGGCAGGCTAAAATTTTTCTTTTCCTCAATGAATTGATAACAGGTTTACAACTTACACCCAAAAATCACAAACCATGTGCACTTCCATGCACAAGTTTAAGACTAGTTTCAGAGGATGTGTTATAGCGAGCCAGTATTCCCAATCAATATGATGGTGAAACACGTCTGATCAAGGAAGTTGTAGAATATGTAAGAGCAAGAGGGGGGGGGGGGGGGGGGGGGGGGGGGGGTGGGGTGGAGGCCACAGAGAGAGAGAGAATCTTATTCTACCTTTCGCTATAGAATTTGGAAAGCTATAAATGATAGGCTGCTATCCATTAAAATATTGTACAAGGAGCTATCTACATGATAAGAATTCCATTTGAGCATATTTATGGTAAATAAATATACATTGACATCAACATATACATAAAGTGCATAACTACATGTCATTCACCCATGCGCTAAATCAATAATACTTTTTTTGGTGAACTAAATGAAATGATACTGAACTACTCATGTCAGTAGCAAGGCTACACAAAATGGAATTAGCCAAGCTTACATATTCTAGTTTACTCAGAATTTATACAAGAGCATTTGCTGAGTTTAATATGTTGTGGTTTGACCACTAATGGCCAATTAAAAGATCTAGAGATGAAACAGATTAACTCTCTGTAAGTGCTTATGATTGAAAACCTAACAATTAAAAAAGAGAGCTTGATAAGTGTATAAAAAGAACCCATTCCAAATAGCCAAAAAAATATAACAAATCATCCCTAGATCAGTCTCTTAAAACCAAACATATTATCTTATCATCAGTGACACAATAAAACAAGGATATTGTCAATACATCAAGTATATGAGGTGGTCACTGCAAGAACGACTTGGGCATTAATAAAACAAAGATTATCCTGGATGCTAAAGGGAAGAATACATCAAATTACAAGATGCTTAAATTCATGCAAAAGCATAATTAAAAATATCCAAACAATCGGATGAGCCTCTCCAGTTCACTTCCACATCTTTTCCCACCATACTCGTGCAGTTCATTTCGCACATGAAGGAAAATCAACAAAACAAATCCTTATAAAAGCAAGGAATCCACGGTGAAATGGGAGTGAATAATGCCACACAAGAAAAGAGGTTTAACTAGATAGACAACCTCAGGTGAAACATGTTGGCACAAATACTGAGTCCTCTGTCAGACAAGTAAATAATGCCACACAAGAAAAGAAGTTGAGTGAAAAGTCTCGGCATAAAGAGAAACAAAAGAACAGGAACGATAAGCAAATTGTAGTGAATCAGATCATATATTCTAGAGTACAAGTCAAAGCCACTTCAACAATAAAAATAAATATTTCTTCCTTGGAAAAAGAATAAGTAATACAAAATTACGCTTCTGCAATAAAATATGCAGGCAAGCTGGTTGTAGCCTCATCTGATGCTGAGCTGTGGAAAAACACTTGACCTACAAATACAGTAAAAAGGCACATTGATAATAACCAAAGACAAGGCACTACTACACTGCTGAGGCTTTGGCCGCGCACACATGATTTGCTAAATTGTGAGGAATTACTCGTCATACTCGCCAAAATGAGAATTCCTCAGTATGTTTCTAAGGTATGAGCTGAGAATTTGGGTCGCTAAAGGGCTACTCTTCCTTCAACCTGATAGAGTGTATTGCAACTCCATTCCGAGCCGCTGGAACTCGTCCCCATCTTCCCAGACGAGGTTCCTGATACAAAATGAGATATGAAATTTATAAATACCACTAAAAGATAACAAATTTCCCAAACTGAATAATGATTTTTTATGGCACTTTGATAGGAACAAACAAATCCTGACTAAGCAGGCACCCTTGCTCAGTAGGCAGGTCTGCTCATGGAAATCACACTGTTTTATTGCATTTTAAAACATTAGTTGCTGCACTTGTCCAAAGAAGACAAATGATGAATAACAGGCTGCAAAAGCTACAAAACCCAAATCCCAAAAATTCGCACCCACTACACATAGATACATACACAGATAAGAGACTTTGGAAAAATCTGTAAGGTTTCATGGTTGTGACAGTTAAAAAAGGAGGAGCTTAAAAAAATCCAACAGCAAATGAGAAGCACATAGAACAGAATGTGGATTCTGTATCTTTCAAAGGAAAAAAAAAAAAAAGAAGAAGAAAAGAGAGAAACTTTCGGGTGAGCAGGTGTTATAGCATTTTACACCAGTGGAACATTCAAGGACTTGCTGATATATCTTTTTTAAGCTAGGCACATGACAAAGCAGCTCCCCTTGATGTGATTTAGTTATTTAGGTATAGCATCATCAAACTCCGAAAGGAGCAAATTATATTCTATATGGTAATTAATTAATTACAGGCTCCTGTATGTGATCTCATAGTCAAAGTGGAGATCTGAGTGCTGGAAACATAAAAGACCATATGAAGCAATTGGCTAATTGTACCATAGTTGGTTCTATACCATATTTGCAGATAAAAGTTAACACAATTAAGATCTACATCAAAAGGCATTCAATCTCTTTGGATGTAGTGAACGTATATAAATTTACCATGTAAGATAGTTAAGTCATAGCATTTTATCTTAGTCAAAACTAGATTAGGCAAAGCTACAAACAAAAATTTATGTTTCTCTCACTTTGGGCCCATTTGCAAATGACCTGCTTGTTCTCGCCAGATCCGGCAGGATGGTCCGCAGGAGAGGGGCGAGGAGGCAAGGACAATGGCAAGGGATGGCGAGGCCCGATCCCCCCCAGGATGAAAATTGGATCTTGAGCCCTGTAACCACCACCCACAATCTCTCCCAATCTCCCTTCTCCAACTCCACTTATTCTCTCCCACTCTTACCTTCTTTCTCCAGCCCTACTGCCGAATCCTGCCAGAACCAGCAGGATATTCCCAAACAGGCCCTCAATTGAATCTTTATACAAGAAAATTGATTTAGGAGACTTTTGATGAGAACTGACCTGACCAACTCCAGCAAGAAGGAAACGTCCAGATTTTGCAAATGCAAGTGAATTTATAAATCCAACCTGTTTTTCCATCAGAAATTCAGAAATTAATCCCTGGTTCCAGAAGCCTTATTTTACTAGAGTCGTGCACAAAACAACAAAAGGCTAAAAAAAAAAAGGAACAGTTTGTACTTAAAATTATCATTCCATCAATCAAAAGGCATGCCAGTACAGAGACTCTGACAGTCGACCTCCTAAAGAATAATGATATTGCCTTCTCAATTGTATAGACTATAGAAGTCACAAACAAGGGGATCATCTCATTTATTTGGAATTGGCTCTTATGACAGTGCATGGCAGTTCCTCAGTTCATTATGTTTTAGGCTCAGGTTTGTCTTCAGAATTAGCACTTGTAACATGTACCGGCTGTGTTATACCACAACAACAAGGTATCAAGTACCAGAATGCCCTTAGGTATGGTACTGTAATGACACATGGTACACTCATTCTTGACGTGTCTGCATCAACAGGCATATTGTATGTCAATATGGTACTGTACTACAGTCTGTACTATCCCAGTATGAGTACCAACACTGGTACTTTAACTCTTATTCCTAACAATTGGGTTCATTTGGGATCATATGAGAAAAATCATTCACATATATGACTTAATTTCAAATACTATTTGGTTTCCATAATGCTAGTCAATGGCATGGTTTCTGATTATCATGACATATAGATAACAAGGAAATATTCAATAGAATTAGAAAGAGAAAGAAATGCATACAAAGTGCATCTAAGAGTTAACAAACAAATCTTTATACAGTATTCCAGATTTGCATTACTTATAGACAGGATCATAATGTGCACAAGTTCATTTCAAACCAATTTGCAATTCACTTATGCTCAGTGAATTAGGTCAACCATGAATAATCCTCAGTCTACAATTTCCATAAAGCAAAGTCCAATGCCATTCTACTGCTGATTTAAACAATGGTTTAGAAATCAGAAGCTGTATAGGTGCGGTCAGGTCACTGCATAGCATATATACACTATGCAACGTGCAATATGGCCACATATGCAGTTCGTATTTTTAAATATTTTAAAAACTAAACAAATATATATATAAGCATATAAAAAAATTGTTAAAAAAATAGAAATAAATCAGAAAAATTTAGAGACAGAAAAAAAAGAACTATGCACATTCAGACTTATTTAAGACTTTCGAGTGCACATTCTAAGTTTTGACATAACAAGATATTTCAACCTAATAAAATGACAATATCATCTGTATGGACCATGCTCGAAATTGCAAGAGTCTAAACTACAAGTTGCAACAAAGTATTGTTAGAAGTTTATAATAAAATTTAAACTTAGAAGTTAGGAGTGCATCATAAACAAAAATGACAAAACATATAGTACTTAAAGGTATGCAGGAACTATGTGGTAGGCAGGTTCATATGCAGCCTCATGTGCGATATGCTGGAGTATATGCAGCTGCCCAAGCACATACAGCCCACTTATACGGCCCAGCACATAAAGGGACTGCATAGGGCTTGTGTGGTGCAGTCCAGGGGCCACCTCTGTATAAGGTGCCACATATACTGCTTTTTAGAATAGTGGATTCAAGCAAGCAAGCAGCCGACAAAATATAGAAAGCTCAACAAGTAGCCATGTAAAAAAAAACAAGTTCAACTCCAAGTCACTTCTGTGACATTTAAAAATGATAAAACTGAATGTGGAACAGCCTACACAAAAGATCAGCCACTGAACCACAAGCACAATTTAGCAAGTGGAGATTTAATCTGACTCCAACGAAATTGAATAAAGAACAGCAACAGGTTACACAAGTGTAGCTTGTCACAGTTTACTAGTTTGTGCAATAGATCCAAAATTAGCCTCAAATTCTATAATGCAAAGGTGCATCATGATAGATCCAAATAAGCCTCAAGTTCGACAATGTGACAGGATATGACTCTTCATCTAAAGATACACGTTGGTGCAATTGTTGAGTTGCATGAGAAAATAAAATAAGCAAAACCAAGCAACAAATTTAAAGGTAGGGAAGCAGAGAGAAATGAAGAACAATTCGCTAATGAAAAGGGGGAAAGTTACTTGACATATTACATATAAAAAACTAAATTAATGATTAATACCATAAAAATAAACAAAAAGCAGGCGTAAGAATACTTTGAGTATCATTTCTGCAAGGCAACTATATTTGAAGTTGAATGGCTTGATCATGTCTCTGAACATTTCTGTAGCTTAAGGATATCAATATTATCAAGTCTGCTATTAATTGAGCAAAAAGGTCACTTAACCTTGTACTCTTGTACGCATACACACCTTAAAACCAAATTTCCTCAGAACACAAAACTAAACGAAAGAAAAGAAATCAAGAAATGCTAGCACTGGCCCACATTTCATCAAAATAAGTCTCTGGACTTTTTCCCAGATTGGCTTTCATCTGCTGATACTTCTCCAAACTGGCTATGCTGGATTTGTTTCCCCCTTTCTTTTTCCTTTTTTCTTCCACCTCATGTTTTGGTTCCTATAGAAGAAAACATTCATTTTATCCGCTTCATCACTGCATAAAAATGTATAATCTAATCATAATATTTTGTGGCACTATATGATTTTGACATGAGAAGTCTATATGTTTGGCTGCCTAGTGAAAATCTGTGAAATCCCTGAAATCATCGATCCCATAGAATTTACAAAGATGATGATCCTATCCATTTTAGATCTTTCTTCATTTAGTACTCAAACATCTCCCGGAAAATCTTAACTTGCACTTTAAAATTTTGAACCAAGAAAGGAAAAGGATAGAATCATGATTTTGAAATTGAAGACTACCAGATGTAATCTAGTTGTTTACAATTTCTAAAATGTATTTATTGATTTTGTAATCTACACTATTTTATATAAACCAAACTATCCTATGATGGTTTCTTGATGATGTTCTCTGACCAAGACATCACAGGCAAGGATTTAAATTAAAAAAAAAAATAGAAACTGATTTTTAGAAACCGAGAGTCTCAAGTCCCACTAAATTGGCACGTATTGACTCTCTCTGCTTGAATCATTAACCAGATGGAGGGATCACCAGCCATCCATCCGCTCACAGGCATTGCACATGCCAAGATCTAGTCGCGTTAACTACATGGCACCATACAACTGCCTACCCAACCTCCTAGACATAAAGGGTCCATGACACAGTTCAATCACATTTCCACCCAGATGAATAAATATCATGTATACCAAAGAAGCATTCAGAATGTATGATCTATTGCCAAACTGAAATATGAACATTACTTATTCACCAGAATACCTCAATATTAACCCTTGCCAACTAAATTTTAGAACTTCACCTCAATAAATATTCTATAAAAGATTAACTGATTAACCTTAGAAAAGGCTTAGCATGGTTAGGAAATAATACCAGGGGATAACTAAATAATGGCCGAATGCCTTTATTATCACTTTCAATTGCCCATAAACGGACCACACCATCAGAAGCTCCAGTTGCAGCAAGATCACTACCTCTACACACCGCAACAGAACTAATCCATGAGTTGGCTGACGAATAGCTTTCAGATTTGCAGATGCCATTTTCTGGAAGAAGATGAATGTTAAAGAAGGAAAAGAATTAGAAGCCTCCATCAAAAATTACAAGATAAAGAGCATGCAGAACCAAAAAGATTCACACTCAATCATGCACATTGATGCAGACGTATTTCTGAGTGCAGTTTACAAATAACAATGAAACAGAAGAATGTTAAGACACTCTACTGCCAAAGAAACATCCTAGTTGATGGTCTTGGTTAAAAATTTTAGTCTATTAAACTTAATAAATGCATGAAAGAAAATGCTTTCTTACCTGTATTACCACCATCAGGCATCCTTTCAAGAACTTCTTTATGCAAATGATCATTAGGATATATTGGTGAAGCATGAGCATTTTTTATTATGTGCGTAGGCTTTTTCCGTAATATGCTCCAAAGCTCAATACTACCATCATCTGAGCCAGATAAGAATTCGCTGTCATTAATAAAGCAGCCGCATTCCAAAGATGATGCAGGAGCCCGGAAGATCAATTGTGATTCCTCAGGAACCTGTAGCACAGCAGAAATTCAAATATATGTTATACATAGGACACCGTGTGAACTTTTCTCCCTTTTTTTGTCTAAACTGCATAATATATGTAAATATGACATAACAAGGCACACATTACTTTTGGTACTACAATCATCATTCAACTTTTTTGTAAACAGCAAACATAACATTGTGATCTATCCAAAACAACACCATATACTTCTACTTTTCATTCCCCAAGTGATAAAGCAATTCCCCCTCTAGAAGCTGTTGCTTCAGCTTCCTGCATATTTGATCCCCATATATGATTCATGGTGATTCCATGTGGTCCAAACTTGACAACTTAGAACAATATTCAGTTCTCAGCCTCACACTATAATATGTTAAAGTCTAGTCCATGATTTACATAAAACACCTCAAGCAGCTAACTAGAGTGGTGGTTTGGGTAGTTAAAGAATTCACCTGATCCCCATTTTTGTTGACTGATGTGATAGAATAGAAGAACACAAACTATAAGATGGTGATGGTAATATCATTTCGCAAGTAGCTCTAGTGGTACTGATTATAGCCAGTGGTCGCAATAAGTAACAAACACTAACAACAGCTAGCAACAACCAGCACTAACAAGCACTATTAACAAGCTGGCAAGTATCAACAATCAGCAAAGCTCTTTATCATGGCTTGGAATGTAAAATTTGTTTGATTATGTCAGGTATCATGGCTCTCTTATTTATGCCTGTTCAAGTCCCTGTTATAACAATATTCAATAGCATAATCTGGAGGAGAGGGGTGGGACTAGCATATATTTGTTTCTTTAATATTCTTTTTAAAATTTTACCATGAGTACCATGCTGATCCTACACAACTTGGGCATGACAAATGAAGGTTAATGCCGTTCAGATACAATCCTTTACAAGCACCTGGGTGCCATCCACATACAAGATGCAATCCAAATACAAGTCTTTTTGACATCTGGTTGGGTTTCTTCCGAGAGTTTCCTACCAGACCACAAGAGAAACAAGGCACCGACCAGATATATTATTTGATGCATGGTTTTAAGTGATAAGGTAATCCAAGGTAATGGTAGCAAAGCCAATCCAATCATAGATAACAAAATTTCATGTAAAGTTTTGATGATGAAACTTCATGTACAGTTACAATGAAAAGGAAACTTTAGAGACTCCTATCACATACTTATTATAAGTATCGACTATTAACTCTTATCCTTTCTATATATTAAGAAAAGCAGGGTAAATTACATCTCATATGCATGCCAAAACAAAAACTTGAAATTTCAACATATTTGTCTCATAGAAATTCCCGCCAACAATAAAATTGCCACTTGCACTGGTCCAAATCTTCACCCCCAACATCTACCATCTTTGCCCCCTCCAATAGCACAGAACAAAAGTGTCACCTTTATTTCTACGTCTTTCCTATTCCTAAAACAAAGGTAGAAGACCATGGATATATAAACCCATCCTCAATCAATTCCACCAAATAATCTTTAACCGCATACTTATAGGAGCCCTTCATTTAGCTCTTTGGCTTATTTTCAACCAGAGGAGCTCGCCTGAGAAAAACTAGGCACATGTCAAGTTTTTCATGACCTGAAAAAAAATTGGGTCATCAATTTTAATGCTTGTTAGTTCTTAAATTGTCAAATCATCTAACTCAAAATATAGCATATCTTTTTTTTTCCCCTAATTTTCTCCCTCATATGAAGGAGTTCCATGTGAAAAGAAGCTCAATAATGGATATAGGATTAGGAAAAGGGCTGACAAAACCCCCTTTACTATTTCTAATTTAAATATAATTTAAAATTTCTTTTCATAAGGTTTTGGAGCTAGGGTAGTTAAAGTATAGGTTTCATGATTTCCAATCCAATCAAATTCAAGTTGGGCACCAATTAAGCAAGTTTTGCTTGGGCTAAATTTGACTCAACTCATACCCAACCCAAGCCATCCACATTGACAGCCCTAAAGACTGAACACTATTGTCTTCTCATTGGAAAAGAAAAAGAATACCATGGCAGACTCTTACACTGTTTTCCTACCACACGAGATGGCAAGAGCAAGGATCGATGAACCAAATCGATACCATGGATGGAGAAAATTTACTCTAATCGTGCCACTTAAATGGAGGCTAGTCATGGAAGCCTCCCTCAGTCTATGACCAGAGCATCAAATTGGCATGAAACCAACATCGCCTCCTATGGCAAAACCAAGCTGCAAAGCAGGAAGAAAACAAACGTAGCACTGGCAAGAAAGCTAGAGGACATGCTTTGAGAAGGGCTCATCTTCAGATTAGCAATAAGTGGTGGTATTGAAGATATATAAATCCATCCTCATTTTTGTTTTCTTCGAGAAGGGATGGAGAGAGACAAGAAAACAAAAATGAAGTCCAATAGATTTCAAGATGGAAAATTGAGCCACATCCTTCATTGCCTACCATCTCTCTCTCTCTCTCTCTCTCTCTCTCTCTCTCTCTCTCTCTCTATATATATATATATATATATATATATATATATATATATATATATATATATATATCTTCACCCCTACCTTCAAAACCAACAAGCCTCTTTCCTTTCTCAAATAGGAAAACCCTCATCACTTGCTGATTTGTGTTAGGCTTTTGTATCTTTTCTCTGGGAATTATTAAAACCATCACTAGATTAATATAGCAATAAGGACCTCTTCTTGCAACCCCCTAATCAAGATTGATGGCACAAAATTGGCATAACTGGACACCTATGGCAAAGGCCAAATAGTTGCAGGTGTTGGTAGTAACAAATCAACTCAAACGAGTTTTCCATTTCCAAAGACAGGCATATATCTACAACTGAAAAGCACCAAAGATCATATTTACCATTTTAGTTCTTTATTATTGCATATCTAATTTGATTTTCTTCCAATTACATGCAACAGATTATACTTAGAGATTTTCCTTATAAGATTATTATATTTCCAACATTTATCAAGGAGCTATCATTTTTCTTTTGTTTTCTTTTTATTTTTTATAGTATAAAGAGGTAAATTTAATGCTATTCTAAGGAAATGGTAGCTGTTCCACTACACAAACAAGGTGGTTTTAGGTTTCCTTTGTACACATGTTAGGATTGGCATTTAACTTACCAAGGCTGTCATGGATTGGGTAGCCAGGAAGCTTGCAAGAGCGGGGGACTTTTTTGACTTTGAGGAGGTTTCACATCACATTAGTCACTCCACTCCTTTTGGATAAGTGAGAAAGGTGCATGTAAACCTATCTAAGGGTTAAATAGAGAGGGGTACTTTCATAATTTCATATATGGCAATGAACAAGATCTTTGGATATTGTGTTGATAAATTGTGTATTTATTTCTCTTTTGTTCTTTAGTTGCAGAGGTTCAACATACTTGTAATGTACCTTAGGATGATATGTAAAAAATCCTAATGGCATGGTGTTTCCAATCTTTTTGCCCTTTCCTTGAAAGGAACTTTGAACTTTAGTAGGTAAACTATCTAAGGCAGAGCAAGGTATAAGTCAGCGGTGAGGTAGCAAGACGGAAAAAGAGAGGAGACTAGAAAGGATTTTTCTTTCCTTTTCATGTTTAGTGGTGAAACCTTCCCTCTCTAGTCTTCTATATGATGATACAAACAATTGCTCATATTGTAGCCCTAAAAAAAAAAGGTCCCTTGAAGAGCTTCTCCCCACTTTTGTTTTGCAAGGACAAATATGCCAAAATATATAAAGTTATATTTAAACACTCTGGCAATAATAATTGCAGCTCTATCACTACCCCTTTCAAAGCTCCACGCCCTTATGAACATCCAAATACTATTTGAGTATCTAATAACTTGGGTAAGCTAGAATCACTAAGCAAAGTTCCCCTTTATATATTTTTATTAGCATTTTCTTTCTTGAACTACTTCAGGAGGAACTCCCATGGGTTTGCTTGTGTCTTCATGCCAAGTAATAATTAGTTTGGGTAGTAAATCACAAAACAAGCCATGTAAAATGACCCTGCAATTCATTTCTCCTTTATTAACATGCATATCGTGACCACAGTCATCAAGCCTTGTCCTAGCTATCTCGGATCTCATGTTAAATGCTGCATAATTATAATTCTAGCTTTTGATTGACTCCATGTAGAAAAAGCAATCTAAAATGAAAACATTGTGATGATGTGCAGAACTTTAACGACTACAGGCAGAGACAAAATGCTAAATCATATATCACATCAAGAGATGATTCAACAGAAGCATCAGATAATGCACTTGTTTTGGGAAGTTCAAATATAAGAAATGGCATTTCAAATGTTATTCTCTTCATTTTTTTTCCTGGGAATTGGAAAAAAAGTCATCAAATGAACTCGCAAAACAAAATGTAATTAATAAAGAAACAAAAATAAAGTTACCTCTCGATATATATGCTTATGGAGTATAAATTAGTAATTCTAATACACCAGTGTTAGCTATTCTGAGAAAAACAATGCTTACTTTCCATAATCGCATAGTCCGATCACGCCCTGCAGTCAAAATTCGTTCTTTTCTGAGGCAATCAATCGTCAATATTTCACTTTGATGACCAAATAAATTGTCCATGTGAGTTCTGTCTTCTGCATTCCATAGCTTAATTGTTCGATCAAAGGAACCAGAGAAGAGCTGGGAGGTTCCCTGCCTAAAAGTAAGGCATGAGACCGGTCCTTTATGACCATGAAATGCCTGTAATATCAATTATAGATCAGGGACCCAGGAAAAGAAGGAAAAAACAGAGCACAACATGCTTGCATAACAAATGTGTGAAAGTCATGCTTCAATCATGTTCATACTTAGCTCTGAAAACAGAGATTTTTTGCAGCACATAAAAATCAGACAGTACGTAGGTTCTCCAGCAGCATGAAGTTACTATTGCATCAATAATAATTTTGAATAGGAAGTATACAATAAGAATAACATCACATGACAATGAACTATATATCAGACTATGATTTAATTTTGACATATTCTTTTATATACATGATTATCAAGCATCTATCAACTTGGTGATTTTGTTTCAGGTTTTCAACTTAAAAGCAGTGCTACAATAAATGAACCCTAAGTTAATTTTATTACTCTTGTACAGAAACAAGTAGGATCTATCCTCCAATTATCAACATGCATAGAGTTAGTGATAGTTACAAAAAACTACCTGGATGTGTTCCCGCGTGCGAGTATCCCATAAATGGATGTGGCGATCCAATCCACCACTTGCCAAAAACCGACGATCAGAGCTAACAGCCAAAGTCAATACATGCTTGCTTCTCTTTGTAGATGGATTTTGAGGTGCTTTTGCATAATGTGATATCAGTGCATCCTCACTGGGCCACAAGTACTTCTCACTTTTCCCACTCTCAACATCCCAGTGCAGAATGGATCCATCTTTGGAAGCTGAAAACCCCCTTGAGTCATCCTCAGCCAAAGCTACAGCAGTAACAGACTGCCGGTGCTTCAGTAGGAGTCGGAACTCGTCGAGAATTTCTGGACTTAGAACCCTGTAAATGTTTCACATAGCTAAGTAAGCCTCATATTATTACATCTCTTGTAACTTAAGAAACGATGTGCAAGCACCAAAGCATCAGCTTTTTTTTTTTTTTTTTTTTTTTTTTTTTGTAAAATAGGTGCGTCATATGAAACTTAGAGAGCAGATGGATATTTGCACGATGTAGTATATCTAAATCAAACAAGTGAGATACCCTTTTATTTTCCCTAAGATTATCTTAAGCAAAAAATATATATATCTTTCATCTAGTGTAACTGATTGTATTGACTCTTCCAACTTGGCTGGGCACATTAGCAAATTGAAAGCACAATAAGAAAAACAAAAGAAAACAGTAGCAGGGAAATTATCCAAAAAAAAAGGGAATTCCAACAAAAGAACACTACTTGACCCATTCGTATAAAGAACAGATTATCCCAACGAGCTTTGACAAGCTTTAAGAAAGAAAAATGCTTGCAGAACTTAAAGCATCAACTAAAGCAAATCTCTATATTCGAAAATTTCACCAAAAAAAAAAAAACATACGTCAGCGATAAATCATGACTTGATGGTCCTCTCAATGTCTGATTGAAGCTGAAAAAAAAAAAACTATAAAGATGAGATTTTTCTTATTTCTTTCAAGTTACCTCGAAGCAAGAAATCTCCTAACCCGACCACTGTCCTCATGCTGGTCCTTTTGGAGAATCTCCGCAACCAAAGAATCTCTTCTACCCTCGTCCCCCTCCTCCCGTCCCTCCTCCTCGTCCCCCTCCTCCCCTTCCTCCTCCTCCTCCACCTTTCTCGCTATGGCTCGAATCTTCTCCAAATGCTCTCTCGCCATTCTGACCCTCTTCTCATCTGCGGTTTCTTCTGGCTCCGCCGCTTCCTCCTCCTCCCCCCAATTGTTGGCCGGCTCGTCGTCGCTCTCCAGGCTCTCCAGATCGTCATCGTCGTCGGCGTCGCGGCCTTTGCCCCGCCACTTGGTATCGGATTCGAAAAAGGGGTCGTCGTCGCCGCCGAAGGATCGGGGTTTCTTCTTGCCCCCTTTCGTGCGCAAGGGCTTCTTGCGGACCCGGTGCTTCATGAACCGACGGAGGTCAGGCGTCGTATGCTATACGATGGTTTAGGTTTCGTGGGAGAGGATTTGATGGAGAGGGTTTGTAAGATCTGGGAAGGAAGAGGCGATGGGGTACAACGAGGGTTTTAGAGAAGTTAGAAGGATAGCGGCGGATCGCTCAGAGACGAGACAGCGTTCGTTTGCTTGAAGAAAACGGCCCAAAGGTGATCCAAGGTCCAGTTCAGTCCGGTCGGATGAACCAATTTGTTCAGGCAAAATTCTTTGTGCACCGCGGGGGTGCAGAAAATCCGATGCAAAGCGCACATCTTATTTGATTGATCAGGTAGCCATTACTTTATAATATATATTAATTTAACTAATTTAAAATTTTATATAATATATATAGTATATAATTATTTTTTTAAATAATATTTTTATAAATTAAAAAACTAACATAATATAAAAGATATCATAGATGATATCAAATATTTTAAATAAAAGTATAAACTCAAATACACATATCTTTTTATCTAGTTATAAAGTAGAGATAATCTCTTCTGACCGACACATCAAATGGACCGCACACATCTGAATGTACCAGAGCAAGTATCTCTGTAGTTTTTTCTCCATATCTCACAAAAGATAGCTTGATTATTTTTTCTTGAAGGTATGATTCACAGATTGGATATGACTCGAAAGCCAACGGACTCAACAGTCTGATTTTCTCTAACCTATTAATTCTGTCTTCTCCAATATGACCTACTTTTAGATGCTTCAAATACTTTATTTTAACATTATTTTTAGGTCATTTAGATCCTACAGCATTCATATTTTACTCGATACAGTCCACGGATACATCAATATGTAACTTAAAGAGATCATTGATAAGGAAACTACTTCTAATTTTATTATTTTCAAAAAATATATTACGGTAGTCTTTATAAAAACTTATTACATAGTCGTCTTGCGTTAGATAAGAGACAAAAATAAGATTTCTGTTCGCAGCAGATACAAAGTAACAGTCTCTCAAGAACAAAACATTCCCTGATGGTAGTCGAAAAGGGTATGTCCCCATAGCAACAACAGCAACCTTTGCTCCATTTCCGATATGTAGGGTCATTTCACCTTCCCTTAACCTTCTACTATCCTCAAGATCCTACAAAGAAGTGCACAGATGAGTGCTAGATCCAAAGTCAATTATCCAACTGGATACAGAAGAAACCGTTAGGTTTGTTTCTATAACGAGTATAACTTCAGAAGGTCTACCTTCCCTCTCGTTCTTCAAAGTCGCCAAATAAGCAGGACAATTTTGTTTCCAATGGCCGTCAGTATCACAATGGAAATATTTTTCTTTCTCCACGGCCTTCTTCTTCTTTGGAACCACCTTCTTCTCCTTCTTCTTACTCTCCATCTTCTGCTTCTTCGTGGACTTTTTCTTCTTCTCAGTCGACTTTCGTTCGGAAGAAGTCCGCTCCACGGCAAGTACATAACCCTTTGAATTTTTCAAGTTCCTCTCGATCATAACCAGCATATTGACCAACTCATAAATGATGCATTGAAATTTATTCATATGGAAGTTTACAATAAACAACCCATACGAATTAGTAAGAGACTGCAGAATGAGATCAATCTGTAACTCTTTATCCATCGATATCCCGAGCTTCTCAAGCTCTTCAAGGTCCTTGATCATTGTTAGACAATACTTGTGAACTAACTATCTTTTACGCATTTTTATCTTGAAGAGTCGTTTGGACACTTCGTAGCGAGCTGTGCGACTTTGCTCACCATACAACTCTCACAGGTGAATCAGAATTTTTCTGACAGTTGATATATCTTAAATTTATCATAAGCGCATGGTGTGCAATGTAGCACATCCAATGAGTACGGATCGATCCCACGAGGAATTGGATTTAAAAGTGTATTCAAATACATGTTCAGACGAGCTTTAAAGAAAAAAGAGAAGAGATTATTTGTTAAATTGTGAACTACAAAAGCAGTAAATTAATCAAATATGAAGATAAATTATCTAAAAGGTCTAAAATTTTTGAATCGACTAGACCAATGAATTAGAGAACCTTTAAATGGTTTCTCTTATAATGTCCTTTGATTAAGGTATAAAATATAAACAAGCATTGATTATGAAGAGATTTAACTCAACTATGATTCATAAAGCATTTCGCTTTCACCCTAATTAAGAGACTCTTCCTTTCTCCACTTCTCTTGTGTTACCCAATTATGAGCTATGAAGAGATTCTGACCCAACTATAACCCATCAAAGTTTTCACAAGAAAAGAGAAAAAAGGGTTTATAAATTTGTGAGCCTTCTACCAATCATCCCCTCTTGCACCGAATCAAGCATAGCCTATGAAGGGATTCTGACCCAACGATAGCCTATCAAGTCTCTTGGCAAGATAGATGAAGATAGAAGGTCTCTAAAAATTAAAAGCTCAAATAGAGAAATTCAAAGGAGAAGGCTTCTATTCATGGTCTAGCTTCATCACAAACTCCAGAGGAATTGCTTAGCCAGACATAGTTGATTTGAAGTCCGAAGAAAAATAAAATAAAATAAAATCTAATTCTACTTATTGGAATTTAACTTGCAGAAATTAAAATTGTATAATTAAAAGATGCAAAAATTTAAACAACCCTATTATAAAAATTAAAATTATAGAAATTAAATAGAACAAGAAAAACTTATTTATTGCCGAATAAAAATTCTGATACAAAAATTTCTTAACTCCTAAGCCATTAACGAGATTTAGAGTTGGAACAGAAAATAAAATAAAACACTTTTACAGAACCTGGCTTCTCTTCCTCTCTTGGTTTTGGGCCAACCTCACCCTGGCTGACTCTCCTTATCGTGTGATGGAAAGATGGAAGAAAGTGGAAATAATGTGGCTAAAAAAATTTAAAAGATGGGCATGCCTACCTGTCACATGGGCCTCCTTCAAGAATTTTGGTGTGGAGAGAGAGATTTTAAGAGTAAAAATTTTAGACTTTATTTATAGATATTAGGAAAAAAGAGATTTTTATTTGTTTCAGATGTGAGACTAAAAAATTTCAAATATTTTCTTCGTATGGCCATGTTCCTTTCACATGAACGCTTGGCTCTTCGCATCCAGCATCTAGCTAGCCATTTCCTTGCACGTAAGCCCATGACCCATTTAAATCACGCTCCAGCCAACTTCATGGACCCCATGCACCCAAGCGAATTGAGTTTGAATTCCAGTCACCCCCGTGAAGCCACCAACAATGCGACCCATGCAAGAGCTCAGCTATTTATTATTATTATTATATATTTTTTTTCCTTCTTGCATAGACCCCATCTCAACCTCGTGCATTCAATGCCCCAGCTCCCACATCCCAATTCTCCCTAAGCCACGTGAAAAATATTACTGTAGCATTTCATGGCTCACCAACCTTCTTATGGATCAAATGGTCCATGGTGGACCATCTGTTAGATGTGTGCCCTAGATGTCAGATTGACTGACACATTCCTGTACAAATGTAAAGGCAAATTTATAATTTTGACTATAAATGAATAAAAGGATTATTCTACTATTACATTGTATACATTATGTCTGTGATATATCTTTTGAGTTAGTAGGAATGTTAATTCATATTTTCAAGAGTTGAAAATTTAAGGCATGAATTTACATAACTAACTCATAAACAGCTCCTGACCATAGGATCATCACGAGGATGGTGATCGATCAGGAAGGTTGGTGTACGATCGCTTCCTTAAGATAGATGTGTCTTGAGTCTACGGTGTGGAGACACCGGAGCGAGAGTATAGATATTCGTTGAGAACGAGAGTACTAAGCGTGACCACCTCGAGAGTCATAAGGAAGTCTACCTTCTCGTTGATGACTAGCTCGATGCTATAGCTGTATGTCTAGTTCTTTGACCTGAGGTACATCGACAGTTCATCTTGAGTGTGTTATAGTTTGACTATACCATAACTTGGTCTCCTAGCCATTTAAAACCCTGAGGTGTATGTTGGCTGTAGCATATTCATTGTAGGAACCAGATCGCACCAAGAAGGGATCTATCAACCTCGGTAGATGAGAGGAGTAGTCCTATGATGATTGAAAGATCGAGTTCTTAAGCCCATGGCCATGGCAAAATGAAATAATGAAAAAGAGTTTTTCATTGGGATTTCACATCAGACTCAGATCAATCGATTGATTCATATGACTGATGTTGGGTTTGACGAGTTCACCTTAACCCTAATTCAGTCGGGACTCATGATAGAGAAACTCAATCAAACAGATAGCTGCATCGAGAGGTTCGTCTTCATTTCTGATGGGTTGCCACCATATACTGCTAGGTGTCACTGGTGGATTTTGGGAGCAATTAGAATGATCTTGATGATCGATCATTCTAATTGTCTGAATCAGAAGAGTTCTGATCCATCGAAAGGAGTTTCGATGGTGTCGATGATGAGATCATGACATGTCTTATTACCATACGAAAATGAATCTAACTGGGTCACACAAACAAGAGTTAGGGTCTGGATGTCATTAATTGAGCTAGTCCAGTTCGATTGATTTGGATTAGATCCAATTAGATTCAAGAAAATCGTGCTAGCACACGATTGAGCCTAACTTTCTCCTCGTATAATCTTTTCTATCTTAACTGAGCCCAATGTGATTTGACTCATCCAGAGAATCTTGAGAAGGTTTCTCTCAGTCTGACTGGAGCCAGTCCAACTCAAAAAAATTTTGTCTTAATTCATGAGATGAATTTAAGACAACACCTGCTAATTCCTGTCACCTGCCATTTCTATTTTAGGACATCGATCAAACGTTGACCCATGGACCTTGGACTGAAGGCCACTTGGCAAGAGGTCATTGGAAAGTTTTTGTGGAGTGTTCATCTGCTAATTTTATCCTCAAAGTGGGCACCATAATCAGATATGGCGTGCACCCCAAGTGGATAAGGATAGAGTCCCATGAGATGAGGACTCTATACCTTGATCGACTCAAACGATTGGGCGTCAATCTCACTGTTTTTATCCAGTGTTGGTGCCAACAATAGGAGGGTTTGATGAGATTTTTATCTAATATGATTAAATGACATCACTCCATCAATTAAAATTTTTTCAAAATTAATTAAAAAAATTTTATTGATCGAATGATGTGGCATTGCATGGCGCAGCAGGGTCTATTTAAACCCTGTCTGCGCCTAGGGTTGTGAGAATCTGCTCAATCCCAGCAAAAACATGAAACCTCTCCACTTCTCCATATCCCCTCTGCTTCTCTCCCTCCCCTCCTCATGTCCAAGAGGTTGGACGTCCATCTGGTGCTTGTCCAAGGCGTGGTGGCTCCTTGATCAGGAGGCTACAGCAATCTGTCGAGAAACTGCTGTTCCAGATTCAGAAGCTCTTTTGAAGAACTTTCAGATCAGATCTAGATCTAATTTTTGGAGCGAAGATTTGCAAGGAGAAGATGATCTAGATCCTGCTTGAGTGGATATCGACAGAGGCCAGGTGACTACGTGGCTATTTTAGAACCTCGAGCATTACTGCGATCATCTACAGGGTAATCTAGTTACCCTAGAGGTATTTTCCTATTCCTCATATTTTTAGATTTAATTTTAGATTTAATATCAGATAATAAAAATTAGATCTAATAAATCTTAGATCTGAAATAATCGTAGGATATTTTTTTATAATATTCCACCCCAGATCTCATTAGATCTGGAAGATCCTACAAGGAAAAAGCCGATTTTTCCTTCAACTGGTATCAGAGCCAGGTTGATAGCTCTATTTCAGATCTAATTTAGATTTAATTTTTATTTTTATTTATCTAATATTAATAAATTTTAGATATTACATCAGATGTGATAGGATCTAAAATCAAAAAAAATTAAAATTAAATCTAAGTAGATCTAACATGTATAAGATGCATGACTAGACTAGGAGTAGTTTGATCTATGAATAGTCTTATAGTTTTATATTTTAATATGATTAAAATATAAATTTAATTTAATTTATTCTCTATTTTTTTGATATTATAAATATTATATTCAGATCAAAAAATAAAAAATAAAATTTTAATTAATATATAAGATTGATCTGTTGCATGCCTAGACTAGTTGTAGAATTATTCTAGTAACTGTCTAGAATATATTTTATATTAAATAGTTCAATTTAAATCTTATTTTTCAGATGTTACATGTGATGTATCAGATCTGAAAGCATGCTAATTAGATCAGATTTTAATACATGAGATGTATGCAAAGCATGTATAAGTGAGATCTGAAATTATATATGTGATATGTAACTTAGATCTAACTAGTTTTGTAGTTAAATTAATATTTCTGATTAAGGTGTTCCTCATGACTGTCTGGTCATAAGAACAAAGTAGGGTTTAAGACCCTCTCCTCCCATTCAATGGGGTGTTCTTATAGCGTGTAGGGGTGCTGCACGTTCATCCTTAATCAAAAATCAAAATTTACTTTTCTGCAAAACTCTAGATCCTGAAACCCCAGAATTTATTTTACATGTTTTGTTTATGAACCCAAGACTTAATTAATAAATTAAGCTTATGAAATCAAATTAGATCTAAAATTGAGAATTTCAGATCTAAGCCATTTTCATAAAATTGGGTTCGGACTTGGGTAGCTCAATTAGGTCTAGCGGTTGATCAAACCGAATCAAAAATTGGTTAGGTGAGATCATGAAAGCTAATAATTGACCAGCCTAATAGGATTAAGTCTAGGTCAAGGTCGAATCATATTTAGATGTGACTCGATCAAGTTAAGACCTAATTTGGCTCAGTGGTTAGAGCCTGAATTGTAGACTAGCCCAATTGATTCTGGTTCGACAATTTGATGTCTAAGGTAAGTTGGGCAGATGCGACCGACTAATTTTTAATTGGGAGCTACTCGACTTGAATGCGTTCTTGTCAAGTTAATGGCATATCCCTTCCACCGGTCTCACTTACCTGACCATATGTGTCGATCCAGTTCTGATTTGAGGTGGCTAACAATTCGAGCTAACCCATGTCACTAGGTTAGTCATAATTGTTATGACTATGTCAAGTCAAGTTTAATGAGACCTAAATCAAATCTTCCTAAGAAAATATTAAGTCTAAGATCTTCCACCATTGTGGATATGTGGGCCCTTCTCGGGGTTGATTGTTCTCAGTTGGTTACAGTGGCTCAGTTGCACCAGAAAGACGTAATCATGTCCATTAGGTATTGGATGCTACGGATTAGAGGATGGATTGTGCTCAATATTTCGGATATGGTGAGGGACCCAATCAGAAATCTAATTCGTGCAAATGGTGGGTTTGACTTAACTAAGGATTGGAGCAATATTCTGGGCACGATGAGCTTTACGAATTAGAGATCAAATTTTGGATGCACCATGATTAGAGAATCATTGGACAAGAGTTGTCCACTCATCGGTTGATCCATCACCAATAACTGTTAGGTGAGATGGTAAGCCAGTCGGTGAGACCACACCACCTACTAGAAATCACTAATCACGAAGATTTTCACATCTCTACCTAGGGAGTGTAGGGATCTGAGAAAATAGTGGGAGCCTATTTATTTAAAAATGAAACTCCTAAATAAATTGGTTAAGTCTGATTATAAAATCTAACTAAAAATTTTTGACTCTCTACAAGAAACATGTCTGCGTCCAACCCCCTGACCAAAATACTAGACACCCACAGATTGACTGGATCTAATTTCAAAGACTGGTTGAGGAACTACAGAATTATTTTAGATTCTGAGAAACTGACTCATGTCTTGGACCAGAACCCACCTGCCATACCAGTACGTCCGACTGCTGAACAGAGTGCATCTCTGAAAAAATGGATAGATGACGATAACAAAGTCAGGTACTACATGTTGGGTACCATGTCTGATGACTTGTAGCGCCAGCATGAGAATATTATGACTACCCGTCAAATGTTGGCTCACCTACAAGAGTTGTTTGGTGAACAAAGTCGCGCAGCCAAGTATCAAGTCTGCCAAAGACTTTTTAAGGCTAAAATGCGTAATGGGCAGTCAGTCCAAGATCATTGTTTGTCAATGATCAAGGACCTTGAGGAGCTTGAGAAGCTCGGTGTCATCTTAGACAGGGATTTTCAGATTGATGTGATCCTTCAATCCTTGTCTGATGCATATGGTCAATTCATCATGAACTTTCATATACATAAGATGCAGTGTACCTTGACTGAGTTAATGAACATGTTGGTTACGGCTGAGCTTTCTTTGAAAGGTTCAAAAGGCTCAGTCCTTACTGTGGAGTGGACTTCTTCTAAGAGAAAGTCTTTTGGAAAGAAGAAGAAGTCTGCGAAGAAGCAGAAGGTGGATGGAAAGAAGAAGAAGACGGAATCGAAGAAGAAGGTTGCTGAAAAAAAAATATTTCCACTGCAATTCAGACGGCCATTGGAAGCGGAATTGTTCTCAATACCTGGCCACCCTGAAGAATAAGAAGGATGGTCCTTCTGGAGGTATGCTCGTTATAGAATCTAATCTTATAATTTCTTCTGCATCTAGTTGGATACTTGACTCTGGTTCTAGTGCTCATTTGTGCACTTCTATGCAGGGTCTTGAGGAGAGTAGGGGGTTGAAGGATGGGGATATGATCCTACGCATCAAAAATAGAGCAAGAGTTGCTGTTGTGGCCGTGAGAACCTACCCTTTGCGATTACCGATAGGATTAGATTTAATTTTTAGAGATTGTTATTATGTGTTTGCAGCAAGCAGGAATTTGATTTCTGTTTCATGTTTGGCACAAGAAGGCTATGTGATTAGCTTTTATAAGGACCATTGTAACATATTTTATGAAAATAATAAAGTTGCAAATGGTTTTTTTATTAATGGTCTCTATCAGCTATATATTGATGTATCTGTATTTCATATCGAGCAAAATGTGAATTCCATGAGAATTAAAAGGCCTAGAGATAGTCTAAATGATAGGTATCTGTGGCACCTAAGGCTAGGTCATATAGCGGAAGACAGGGTTAACAAATTAGAGAAATCTAGGCTATTGAGTCCGTTGACTTCTGAGTCATATCCAGTTTGTGAATCATATCTTCAAGGCAAAATGACCAAGCTCCCTTTTACAGGACATGGGAAAGGGCCACAGACCTACTTGCCCTAGTACATATAGATGTGTGCGGCCCATTTGATGTGCTGGCTAGAGACAACTATGTCTACTTCATTACCTTCACCGATGATATGTCTAGGTACAGGTATGTGTTTCTAATGAAATACAAGTCTGAAGCCTTTGAAAAGTTCAAAGAATTCAGACATGAGGTAGAAAAACAAACAGGAAAGCCTATTAAGGTTCTTCAATCAAAACGAAGAGGTGAATACCTTAGTCGGGAGTTCCTAAACTATCTTAAGGATAATGGCATAGTCTCTCAATGGACTCCACTTGGAATGTCACAACTCAACGGAATTTCAGAATGGAGGAATCGGACCCTATTAGATATGATTCGTTCCATGATGAGCTTCACGGACCTCCCTGAGTTTCTTTGGGGATATTGTCTCATGACAGCAATATATGTATTGAATAGGATTCCCTTTAAAATCGTTTCTACCACATCGTATGAGATATGGCATGGTAAGAAGTCAAGTCTGAGTCATCTCAAAATTTGGAGTTGTCCGACTCATGTCAAGAGACAACAGGCGGACAAGTTAGAGTTCAGATCTTTTAGAGCTCGGTTCATAGGATATCCTAAAGAGTCATTAGGATACTATTTTTCGGAAGACCACAATGTGATTGTGAATCGACATGCTATTTTTCTTGAAAAATAGTTTATTCAAGATAGTGGCATCAGAAGAATAATTAAGCTCAAGGAGAATGTCTCCCAAGAGCAACGAGCTAAAGAACCTTAGGAACCAAATCAATTAGAACCAGTCCTAACACAACCTCTTCCATCTCGTAGATCGACTAGGATTTTCCGTCCTCCTGCAAGGTACTTAGGTACTATACAAGAGGAAGTAGAGAAAATGTTCCTCACAGAAAATGGAACTCATGGTGTTGATCCCAAGACCTATGACGAGGCGATATTAGAAATCGACTTCGAAAAATAGTTAGAGACAATGAGATCATAAATTGACTCGATGCACTCAAACCAAGTCTGGACCTTGGTAGATCCACCTGAAGGTATTGTACCTATTAGGTGTAAATGAATCTTTAAGAAAAAGATAGATGCAGATGGAAATGTGGAGATATTCAAGGCTAGGCTCGTAGCGAAAGATTATAGTCAGCGCGAAGGCATTGACTATCAGGATACCTTTTCGCCCGTAGCCATGCTAAAATTCATCTGTACATTGCTTGCTGTTGCAGCCTATTTCGATTATAAAATATGACAGATGGATGTGAAAACGGCGTTCTTAAATGGATATCTTGAGGAAGATATCTATATGGAACAGCCGCTTAGTTTCACATCCAGTGATGATGATCACAAGATCTGCAAGCTGCAAAGATCTATTTATAGACTTAAGCAAGTATTTCGAAGCTGGAATACTCGTTTCAATGATGTGATCAAAATGTTTGATTTCATCAAGAATGAAGAGGAACTATGTGTGTTCAAGAAGGTCAGTGGGAGCGCAGTTATCTTCCTCATACAGTACGTTGATGATATCCTCCTAATTGAAAATGATATTTTCATATTGACCTCAGTCAAAATATGGTTGTCTAAGGAGTTCTCTATGAAAGATCTAGGAGAGGCATCCTTTATACTGGGTATTAAGGTCTATAGAGAAAGACCAAATAGGATGCTAGGACTTTCACAGAAA